>NC_135170.1:36480658-36743158 GCF_041146795.1 Maylandia zebra | reverse complement strand
TCGTCCTCATTAACCGGTAAAAAGGGACCGATAGAAGTGTGGGAGGGGGGTGACGATGGGAAGAAGAACGGGAGACGGATTATTAGGGAAAACATGAAGAATATGAAGTAAACGCTGCTGTAACTCTCATCGCTTAATGTTCACTTACCCCACCCTAATCCACAAATCTGTTTCACGATCAGATATCGACAGTGTTGAACCCCCTCCTTTAAAAGGAGCCGACTTCTCCATTGACCCTGAAGCCACGCCCCCTGTCAGATCACTGAGGTCACAGTCTTTTCACACGTCTTCAGGTAGGTGTGCACGTTATCAGATCATTCATTCACAAAAATGCTTCATTGTGACTTTAAGGCATTTTTGTGGCTATGCAGTGTTTCCTTCCAGTGGTTAAAGGAGTCCCTCAGGGAAGTGTCCAGGGCCTTCTGAACACTTCATTTAGATGTTACCTGATTGAATCATCATGTTTTCTGTTTTTAATTAAGTTGAATGCTTCTTCTGGAAAATGGGAAAAAATTATGTTTTAGTTCATAGTTACTTAATCGCACATCTGCTCGATAATGTGCTTAAAAATAAAAATAATAAAGCTGTACAAGAAAAACATTATTACCTGATCCCTACACACATTTAGCTAAAATAGCAGATGGCACATTAGTAACTCACCACACTGACAGAGGCCCTCTGGTTGTGTTTCGTGGGGTTCCTCAGGGAAATGTTTTAGAGCCTCTGAACTTTCAAACAAGCCTTTAAAACATTTAGAAATGTGTCTGAGTCAGAGGGAAATCTGCTGTGTGTCTCTGAGGGGAGAACACGAGCATTACTACAAGTTCAGACCTTAACTTACCAAAGAAACTTTCCAGGTTGCTTTGAAGGTGTCTGGAAATGTTTCTTCTTCTTTTGATGGTGTTGGTTCACTGTTGGTGCTATGCTAGGCTGAGTGCATCCACACCCCAGCACAGAACATGAAAGTATTAAAAAGTTTACTTGACTAAAACCAGCATCACCAGTCTGCGTGGACTGGGTTGGACTGGGTTGGACTGGGCTGCGTAGCTAATGCTCCTTCTGTTTCTCTCTCTTTCCAGCTTCCTCATATCAGCCCCTCAGTCACCCCCACCTGGACTCCTCTGCACCACAGCCCTCTCCTGGTCCCCATTATCACTTCCCAACTCACCCCTACTACACCTACAATGCTTCCCTCCCCATCCAGAGCCCCGCCCCCAGTCTCCACAGAGTCCAGAGTACCCCTTCGCTCCACACCCCCTCCTCCTCTTCCTCAGCTCCTCTTCCTCAGTGGGCTTCACCTGAGCAGTCTCTCTTCTCTCTGGCCAACGTGCTCTCTCTGGCTATGAGTGTAGCCCAGACCTTCATGCCCCCACCTGGAGCCCCAAACCAGGGCTTTCAACCCCGCCCCCCATTTACCACCCCCCAGGCCACACAGTCCCCTCCACTATCTCCATCCTTTGGACCCCAGCTCCACCATCCAAGTCACACACCATTTTCCCCTCCTTTCTTCCCTCCACCAGCCTATCCCCTACCCACACCACAGACGAGCTCTGCCTCAGACAGCCAGCAGGTGGTGGCACCGCCCAGTCGGATCCCAGACTCACCTCAGATAGAGAGGGAGCAAGGACAGGTGAGTAGTGAAACAAGACTTTACCTGAGTACCAGAGTACCTAAAGTCCAGACATTGTGTACTTCCAGCGTTAAGCTTAACAACCGATATATGGAGTTTTAATCTGATGTAAAATATATAGAAGTCCATTACTGTATATAGTAACTGTTAAGTCTAATATACCCTAGTAGTCTATAGTACTTCTTCCTTTGGGAACCATCTGTGCAGTTCTGTTGAAGAAAGATGTTGACTATATTTAATTATTCTTGTAAAATAATTGATTTCTGGGCATTTTTTTCACACTGCATCAAATTAAAGTTGATTACGTCGATTAAGCATCATGAGGTGGAGGGTGGGGGGTGGTTCCCTATTTATTTATTTTTTTGCTGGGAGTTTTAGAGGCCTATTAATTAGGTTGCTTACTCTTTAAAATACCAGAATAGGGAGGATGGAGCAGGTTTAAGTTTATTAGATTCATCAGTTTTGCTGAACTATGAAATATTTTGGGTGCAGTGTGTTTTTTACATACAGGTATAACAGAATAGCTTTAGTGTTTTTTGTTTTTAACTTGAGTATGAACTTATACAAAAAGCAGCAAGATATTTAAAAACAGTTTTATTGATTAAAAACACGCTATATCAGATTCATATCGGTATCGGCCAATATCCAAATTTATGATATCGGTATCGGACATAAAAAAAGTGGTATCGTGCCATCTCTAAAGTAGAAGTACAGATTGAACTTCTGTACTTAAAGTAAAAACAGTACCGGCTCAGAAATGTGCTCAGAGTAGGAGGACGTTTCTACCACCTGTTTTATGCAAAGCTAACTGAACCCTGTGTTATATTATATGTTAAAATAAAATAATATTAGTACGTGGGAATGAAAACTTTCAGTCTAATTATTGTTATAGTGAACGTACTCAGCTTGAATCAGTTAAGTAGAACATGAGCAGAGAAAGAGAAGGAGAATAGAAATCTTTATTTTCTGTTGCCTCGATTTGTGGACTTTGTGTCTAAACAGGAAAATGAGTCTGGAAGAGGTTAAAGAAACCTCAGGTTCAGCAGGTGGGGAAAGTAAAATCAGCTGTAGTGTCTCAGTGTGGGGAAAGAATCAAACTCGCAATCATTTCTACAGAGAGCTTCAGCAGATGTTCTTCAGCTGCTCTCTGTGGATTTACAAACCTGAATCCATCCAGATGTCTCACAGCTATCAAGGCTGATTTCATCCTCTGCACTGACAGCACACTGTTTATGTTAACTTCATGTTAGACAGCCACTGTGCAGCAGACTCACCTGTTCATCCTGCACTAACCTGCAGCCTTTAAATAACAGTCAGTCTGTTTAGCAGCAGCTTTATGAACAAACATCATGTGACACGTACAGATTTAACAACACTTCCATGTGAGCTTTAAACGAGCATCCTTCCTGTGACTCTAAGCTCTCTGCTTCCTCTCCTCCTTTCTTATCTGTCTCCATCTCTGAGTGAACGTAGCTCTCTGTCTTTTCTGTCCCTGTCAAATAAGCAGCTGGACTTTAGCGGCAGCACACTGTGGGACAAACTGCACACACACAGTTTGTGTGTTTGCTGGTGTTTGTTGAGTTCATAGAAACACTGCAGGTAATCTGTGTTTACTGGTTTCTGAGGCAGTGAGGCAGTAGTGAGGTCAGCAGTCATAAATGTCGACCTGCAGACGAACGATGAATCTGCTGGAACACAAAAACCTGAAACATGCTGTCATTGCTTTCAGTCTCCAGTCCAGCAGAAGCTCAGCTCAGCTCCGCCCCTTCATGGTGAGTACTTATGAGGTCACAAAGTGCCATCAGACCACACTGAACCTGAAACCTGATGTTTTATGTAACTGGTCCTCAGGTTCAGTGACTGCCTCTGCTCCCAGCTTGACCAGTGCTCCCAGTCACAGAGGAGAGCTCCGTCACTCGTCCCCTCCTCAGTCGACTCTGAACAAAAAAGTACGAGACTGTTTCTGTCAGTCAGACGCTTCGTTTAAGACGGGATTTTGTGCTGTTTGATGGTGTTTATGGTTTCATTTTTCATGTGTGAACGACATGCATAACCACAGACATCAGAGTAAAGTAACGTGTTCTTCCTCCTGCCCAGCTCCTCCCGCCTGATTCTCCTTCACCCAGACTGTCGCCCATACACGAAGGTATGAACCACCTCTGTTCAAGAAACAGGCAAATATTCAGACAGCATCATCTGCATACAGAGACACTCGCAGGTCATTATCACTGAAATGATTTCATAATCGTAACAACAACATCACGCTCCGTCTGCATGGGTGTTAAAAATAAAGGATCATTTACTTTGAGCTGCATCCTTTCCACATTATTCCACTGCACATCTGTACTGTGAGCACAGCTGTGTGCTGCCCCCGTGCTTTCAGAGAGGACAAAGTCCAGGGTTTCCGACGATGAACTGAGGGGCTGCACACGATTCGATCTGAAGTCCGAGAATAAAAATATGGAGACGAGCAGACACTTCATCCCACCAAGAATAACTGCACAGATGAAATTACCTGTAAATGCTTCACTCAGGATGATGTTGGTGGTCTTCATCGCTTTCTGATCTTCTACTTACTGCAAACATGAAAGAAAAAAATTCCAGATATGAGCCATAAATACCAATATTTAATGGTCGTACTTGCAGGAACCGAGGGAAACGCGGTTTAGTATCTTTCCACAGACGCCACTGCAGCAAAACTTTTCTTTACACACAGGAGGTTTTACTGCAGTGTTGTTAGCCTCCAGAGGCGAAATCCACAGCAAAGTCCACTTCAGAGTGTTGGGTGGAGGCTTCAAAGGGTTCTAATGTAAATCTGATTTCTAAAGAGCGTAAAAGAGATGTGTCCAGATTCTCTCCTTGTGCTTTGAACGCCACACTAACATGTAGAGGAACTGTGAGATCTGACTGGCTAGTTTAGAGGCGGAGCTTAGACTCTGACCAATAAAATGCTAACGGTTAAAAAGATGCGTTTTAACAGCTTTTTAAATAAAAAAAAATCATCCATACCGGCACACCTGATGAGTCTTGAGCTGCCTTTCACTCTTCTTCTTCTCTCATTTCTGCAGCGGAGAAACCTTCTGCTTTCACCGTTGGTCGTTTCCAGGTCACGCCCTCTAAACATGGTCAGGCTGCCACCCAGCGGGAGCAACGGTCCATCAGTCAGGCCACGCCCACTGCTCACTCCCCGCCTCCTCCCAGGAAGAACCAATCAGAGAGTGACACGGAAAGCAGCACAGAAAGCAGCGGATCAGAGAGCAGCATCAGCACAGTGACCCTCGCCCCAGTTATTAACAAGAACGCCAATCCGGGAGGTCAGGAGGAGAGGAGCAGCAGAGAGGAGGAGGGCACCCAGAAAAGGAGGGAGGAGGAGGAGAGGAAGAGGAGAGGAGGCCGCAGGCTGAACGTCAGTCTGTGGGAGGGGACAGCACGGAGTCGCTCTGCGACCTACAGCTCTGACGATTCTGACAGAGAGAATGGAGAGATGTGGGAGGAGCTACAGCAACTACGAGAAAGGTGATTGGTAAATCTTCTTTTAATGAATGAATGAATTTGTTTTTCATTTGTGGTTCATGATTCTGCTGATCTGGATGTTTAGTCATTGAAACATGAACGAGTCGATAAGTACTCCTTACTTTTATTTACCAACATACAAACACACCGCAGTGTTTCTGGTTCTCCATGGTTACCATTTATCCATCCATCCATCTTCATCCACTTTATCAGAGGTCGGGTCGCGGGGGCAGCAGCCTAAGCAAAGAGGCCCAGACCTCCCTCTCCCCAGCCACCTCCTCCAGCTTATCCGGGGGAACACCAAGGCGTTCCCAGGCCAGCCGAGAGATATAATCTCTCCAGCGTGTCCTGGGTCTGCCCCGGGGCCTCCTCCCGGTGGGACATGCCCCGAACACCTCACCCAGGAGGCGCCCAGGGGGCATCCTTGTCAGATGCCCGAACCACCTCAGCTGGCTCCTTTCGATGTGGAGCAGCAGCGGCTCTACTCTGAGCCCCTCCCGGATGGCCGAACTTCTCACCCTATCTCTAAGGGAGAGGCCAGCCACCCTTCGGAGGAAGCTCATTTCTGCCGCATGTATCCGCGATCTCGTTCTTTCGGTCACTACCCACAGCTCGTGGCCATAGGTGAGGGTAGGGACGTAGATCGACCGGTAAATTGAGAGCTTCGCTTTTACACTCAGCTCCCTCTTCACCACGACGGACCGGTGCAGCATCTGCATTACTGCAGCTGCAGCCCCAATCCGTCTGTCGATCTCCGGCTCCCTTCTCCCATCACTCGCGAACAAGACCCCGAGATACTTGAACTCCTCCACTTGGGGCAGGAACTCATCCCCGACCCGGAGTGGGCACTCCACCCTTTTCCAGCTGAGAACCATGGTCTCAGATTTGGAGGTGCTGATCCTCATTCCCGCTGCTTCACACTCTGCTGCGAACCGCTCCAGTGTGAGCTGGAGGCCCTCACCCGATGAAGCCAACAGAACCACATCATCTGCAAAAATCAGAGATGAGATTCTGAGGCCACCAAAGCGAAAGCCCTCCGCCACTTGGCTGCACCTAGAAATCCTGTCCATAAAAATTATGAACAGAATCGGAGACAAAGGGCAGCCCTGGCGGAGCCCATCACCCACCGGGAACGAGTCCGACTTATTGCCGGCAATGCGAACCAAGCTCTTGCAACGGTTGTATAGGGATCGAATGGCCCGTAGCAATGGGCCAGACACCCCATACTCCCGCAACACCTCCCACAGGACACCCCGAGGGACACGGTCGAATGCCTTCTCCAAGTCCGCAAAACACATGTAGACTGGTTGGGCAAACTCCCATGCACCCTCAAGTATCCTCGAGAGGATAAAGAGCTGGTCCAGTGTTCCGCGACCAGGATGAAAACCACATTGTTCCTCCTGTATCCGAGGTTCGACTAGCGGACGAACTCTCCTTTCCAGCACCCTGGCATAGACTTTCCCAGGGAGGCTGAGGAGTGTGATCCCCCTGTAGTTGGAACACACCCTCCGGTCCCCCTTCTTAAAGATGGGGACCACCACCCAGGTCTGCCAGTCCACAGGTACTGCCCCTGATCTCCACGCAACATTGCAGAGGCGTGTCAACAAGGACAGCCCTACAACGTCCAGAGCCTTCAGGAACTCGGGGCGGACCTCATCCACACCAGGGGCTCTGCCACCAAAGAGTTGTTTAACTGCCTCAGTGACCTCGCCCCCGGAAATTGGCGGGTTATTCCCCTCATCCCCAGACTCTGCTTTTCCCCTCATCCCCAGACTCTGCTTCCTCCTCGGAAGACGTGTCAGATTAAGGAGGTCCTCGAAGTATTCCTTCCACTGCCTGACTATTTTCTCAGTCGACGTCAGCAGCGCTCCGCCAGCACTATACACAGTGCAGGTAGAGCACCGCTTTCCCCTCCTGAGACGCCTGACGGTTTGCCAGAATCTCTTCGAGGCGGTCCGAAAGTCTTTTTCCATGGCCTCTCCGAACTCCTCCCACACCCGAGTTTTTGCTTCAGCCACTGCCCGAGCCGCATTCCGCTTGGCCTGTCGATACCTGTCGGCTGCCTCCGGAGTCCCACAGGCTAACCAAGCCTGATAGGACTCCTTCTTCAGCCTGGTGGCTCCCTTCACCTCTGGGGTTACCATTTATTCCATTATTACTATTATTCCATCACTACAAATGCAGTGACGTTACTTGGCCAGCAGGTGTCACCATCCTTCATACGGTGACTCATATTTCAACATTGAAACTTAAAAGTGAGTCAGAAAGGGCTCTTTCCGGTTGACTCGTTGCTACATGGACGTCGTTCGCCAGGTTCAGTGTTACAGAAAGAAATAAGACAAATGGTGTCCAGTCTGTCTCCAACACACATCTGCTTTATCGTTCTTTATGTCTCCTGAGTCCTTTTCTAACTCCTCCTTCTTTCTCCCAGACACCTGATGGAGGTGCAGAACCTGCAGGTCAGTCAGAAGCAAGAGATCGAGGAGCTGTACCGGAGGAAGGGGAAAGTCCTGCCCCCTGGAATCGTTCCTCCCGCCGCCATGTTGAACAGCCGGCAGCGGCGCCTCTCCATGTCTGGAAACAATCCCTCCTCTCGCAGGTTGGATATGCTGCCCCCTGCAGGTGGGAGGACTCCTGGCAGCCTGCAGAATAACAGACTAATGGAAGTCATTTAATACTGAATCATCTGTGTGTGTGTGTGTGTGTGTGTGTGTGTGTGTGTGTGTGTGTGTGTGTGTGTGTGTGTGTGTGTGTGTGTGTGTAGGTATCATGAGGAGAACCTCGATCAGCAGCAGCAGCAGTGGATCTCAGGAGAGAGCAGGGAAAGGCGTGACCTTTGCCCCCGAGCACGGCGGCATGGTGAGTGTTTGAGACAGTCAGGAAGAGTTCAGTAAATCTGGACTTTAGTTTTTAGTCTTTAAAACTTTACCATCAGGCTCAAGTCACATCTGGAGCTTCGTGTCTTATTTTCACTCTCATGAAGTCGGTTATGAGCAGCTGACTGTTGTCCTTACGTAACACTTTGTTCCCACACACACATTCATACAAACACCTCTAACCTGACTGTATCACTCTGACGGATTCATCGGCGCAACTTGGTTCAGTATCTTTCCACGTCCTGAGCCACAGACGCCACTGCAGCAAAACACTTCTTTACACACAGGAAGTTTTACTGCAGTGTTGTTAGCCTCCAGAGGCGAAATCCACAGACCAGCAGAGTCCACTTCAGAGTGTTGGGTGGAGGCTTCAACGTAAAGCTGATTCCTGAAGAACGTAAAAGAGATGTGTCCAGATTCTCTCCTTGTGCTTTGAACGCCACACTAACATGTAGAGGAACTGTGAGCTCTGACTGGCTGGTTTAGAGGCGGAGCTTAGACTCTGAACAATAAAATGCTAACGGTTAAAAAGACGCGTTTTAACAGCTTTTCTTAAAAATAATCATCATCCATACCGGCTTACCTGATGAGTGTTCATCAGCAGGAAGAAGAGAAAATATCACAGAAGAGCAAACGCAGAGAAGGATCACATGGTGTCTGAAGGACCAATCAGAGTGAATGTGGTCATCTTTGTCCGCATTAACGATGGTTCTGTTTATGTGGACGGCGTGTTTTCAGTGAGAAACGTTTCCTCTTTTCTTTTTTTTTTCTTTTTTTTTTTTCGCCTGTCCCATTTGGTTCTTTAGCCATCAGAATTGTTGTCTGAAGACCAACAAGGATACCCAATGGATTTACTTTGCCAAATGGATCATCGTGGCATTGCCGTATTGGTCCATTTGGTCGATCTTTGTTTTTATTATTTATTATATTTTATTTTCAGATGTTACAGACAGGACAGACATGAGTGAGGGATAGGAAAGGGAGAAAGAAAGAGGAAGGAAAGGAAAAACAGAAGGGGAGAGGGACAGTGAGAAAGGGGGGAGAAAAAAAATAAAAATCTCCTGGATCACCTGTTGAGAGAAGAATAGAAAACAAGCAAAAAAAGACAAAAAAAAAAGAAACAAAGCAACATACTAAACACAACACCATCGCATTAATCTAGCTAAGTGTAAACAGCAGTAAATACTAAATATTCAATGTTGTTGTGCAGCACGCAGGACAGATGTGCTTCGAAGTAGCAGCCAAGAAAGGTGTAATTTGGGTCTACGAGCAGTGAACACCTGTGTGCATACCTGTGTGGATCAGCGCGCTTGTATTCCAAAGGTTTCTCCATGTAATGATCTGCTAGAGGGTGTGGGGGGGCCACAGCCCCGTCCTCCAGGGTGTGAAGCAGGTATGGAGGAGATCAAAACTCCAGACATCCAGAGGCCCCCAGAACACAAGAGACCAAGGAAGACCAACAGAGGGGCAGCCGCGCCACTGTCCCAGAAAGAGCTGAGGAGAGTCCCAGATGAGGGCTCACTCAGCAGCCGCGGAGCAGAAGCCAGGGGGAGTTGCAGTGACGCGCCCGTGAGCTCCGCCGGCAGCCAGCCGTGCCTGAGTGACCGAGCCCCAGGCCGAGAGGCCGGGGGCACCCCACCCCCGAAGTGGCCCGAGCGAGCCCCAGGCTCCAGGCCCCAATAAGCGGCCGCCAAGGAGTGAGCCGGTGTGTACCTGGACGCCCACCCCCAGACACAAAGAACCACCAACGCACCGACACCTGAGGGAGTCCGCCACCGGCAGGGGAAGTGGTGGTGGGTGGAGATAGGCCTCCAAACCTTGGAGGGCCTGAGGTGTCCCCAGAGAGGTGGCGTCTGATACCCAACCTGACATATAGACACAGACATACAGGCACACACAGACACAAACATCCATTCCCACCCTCATGCTCTCATATGCACTTACTCCACACTCAACCAACGTGGAGACAGACATAAAGAGACGCTGTACACACGATCACACTCCCCAAGCGTACTCTACGAACCGGGTCTAGGTACCCTTGCCCCTGGAGGGGGGAACTGCACCCAGACCCAGGTGGTGTTACCCTTTTCCCTGCGGTGGGGAGAAGCAGACCGCCCCGACTCCGCAGCAGCAGGGAGGCCCCACACCCCAGACCGCAGTCGGACGGCCAACTCCACCTAGCCCCCCCCCCCCCCGCTCCAGCAGGTCACAGAGAATGGGGGTGAGAGAAGACTCCAAACCTCCCTCCACCCGCTCATTGTAATGTTGATGCATGTGTGTTCTAAGGTGCATTTAAAACCCAGGAGGGCTTGGAGCTACCTGCCAGAGAGCAGCAGGTAAGCGCATGGTCCCTCCTGCTAACCCTCAATGACTAAGTGTATTTAAAATTGAGAGGTGGGCAACGACGCCAGGGGTGAGGTGTACACCCTGATGGTAATTTGGACTCCGTGATTGTGCCCACCCCCAAGATCCTATATGTATGTGTAATGAGAGTGTGAATAATGTGAATGTCTAAGTTGTGGGATAAAATTGAGGCAGAGGCAGCCAGAAGGGGACAGAGGGGGGGGTAGCCTCCTCTGCACCCTGGTGACATACCCCTACTCCAAGGCCCTGCATGTGTGGGTGGTTGTGGTGGAGCGGGAAGAGAGAGGCAGCTGGAGATGGGGAGGGAAGGAAGGGAGGGGCAGGTAACCCCTCCCTGGGGCCAGCTCCCCCGCTGACCCCAGTAGGCACTCCCACACTCCGCGACCCGCCAGGGAAAGGGGGCCCAGGCCCATCCAGACCAGGGCCCAGTGCAGTGAGAAACGTTTCCATCTCTGAACCGAGGAGACAGCCTCCACCTGTCACCATCTCACAGTGCAGCCTTTCTTCAGCTCGTAGCCATTGATCAGTGATCAACACGATTAATGATCAATGATGGTGGAACTGACAGCCTGTTGTTAGTCAGCGGTGCTACTTTCATCGTTATGTAAACATGTCAGTCAGCTGATGATGACAAGGAAACATTTCTCACTGAAAACGTTACGTTCATGACCATCACATTTAACTGACCTTTGACCTTTGTCTTCCAGTGAGTGAGGAGCTGCTGAAGATGAGAAGATGATCACGGTGATGATGAAGAGTAATCCGCAGTGCAATACTTTAATGTCTCGTAGTTTGAAGTGAACCTCTCAGCACTTTAGGAAGAAAGGTTGAACCTCAGAGGTCAAAGGTCATCAGACAACAAGCTGCAGCTGTTCGGCTTCAAAGAGAAGCTGAGGGTCAAGTGATGAGCTGCGCCCACAAACATGAGATTATAGAATCTGCTGCAAACCTTTTAAACTTTATGAGTTTTGTTGTGATGAGTGTGGAAACTTTTCTGACCTCCACTGCCGCTCGTGTAGTCGAGGACGAGCCGAGGACGGTCTGTGTGTCTGGACGACCATGTGCCTTATCTATCATCATGTAGAGATGAATCCGTGTGAGACGCCGTCTCCGAGATTAAACGCGTGGACACATGAAGAGATGAAATTATGAATTTTAACAGTTTTGTTTTTTTGCTCCTGTTTAGAAAGTTTGTCCAGATTTTCCTCCTCATATTTGTCTTAAATAAAGTTTCCTGTCTGACGATGTGCTGATGTTTTTCTTTTCAAACTGATAGGTCAGAGTGACGTCGTTACAGTGAAGTAATCAGCTGATTTCCAGCTGTTTGGGTCAGCAGGATTCCTGCATCAGAGATGCTGAGATGAGAAACTCGCTCTGCCTGCTGATCCAGGTTAGAGCAGCTGCAGTGACACCTGGTGGTGGTGGGAGGTCATGACCTCTGTGTCTTGACATGACTCTTATGTCAACCTGAGCTGTGCTTGCAGAGGTGCTATGAACCAAAGACATACAAATTTTTTACTAATGAAGCAGACCCACAGACCTGCAAATCATTTACAGCTGTTCCAAAATAATAAATGATACAATAATAAAAAGGAGCCAGCTGAGGTGGTTCGGGCATCTGACAAGGATGCCCCCTGGGCGCCTCCTGGGTGAGGTGTTCGGGGCATATCCCACCAGGAGGAGGCCCCGGGGCAGACCCAGGACACGCTGGAGAGATTATATCTCTCGGCTGGCCTGGGAACGCCTTGGTGTTCCCCCGATAAGCTGGAGGAGGTGGCTGGGGAGAGGGAGGTCTGGGCTCTTCTGCTTAGGCTGCTGCCCCCGTGACCCGGCCCCGGATAAAGCAGATGAAGAAGATGGATGGATGGATGGATGGAATATAATAATAAAAATGAATAAATACAAAGGTCAGGCTTGAGGGCGACGTCTCACCTTTTTTTATTGCTCCTCATAAAACAGGACATGGAGACGATAGCTGATTGCTTCATGTTTTTTAAAACCTTTTAAAAACAGAAATGAAAAGAAAGAATAAAGATGTAATTCAGTTTTATTTATACAGCATCAAATCACAACAACAGTTGCCTCAAAGTGCTTTATACTATGAGGTAGATCCTACAATAATACATACAGAGAAAAATCCAACAATCATATGACCCCCTATGAGCAGCACTTTGGCGACAGCAGGAAGGAAAAACTCCCTTTTAACAGGAAGAAACCTCCGGCAGAACCAGGCTCAGGGAGGGGCGGGGCCATCTGCTGAGCCAGTGGTTGTTGTAAACAAACTTATAGCAGCATCTGTACATCATGTTTTTAAATCCATAACAGAAGTCTGTATTTCTCACAGCCAAAGCAGAAAACAAAGAACCACATGAAACAGAAATAAGATGGAGCAAACAGGTGTGGGTTCATCAGAACGGTGTGGGCCCAAGGTTGGAGCCACTGACACCTGTGGCTGTGGGAGGGGCTATTAAATGATGGGCAGATGTAACCCATAAGGTCACGTTGGTGTAGAGGCCCGACTTCGTGTTCATGAATGTGACGGCAGCTCTGAGGTCCTGCTGATCTCATCGTGTTAAAACTCTGAGTCATGTTTTTACTTTTGGTATCACATTTGGGGATTCCCCACTCAGTTTTTACTTTCATTTGGTACCTGTCCAGGTACTTTACCATACTTCAGCCAATCAGAGACCTGCAGCATAGTGGCGTGCCTTGACCAAAGGTCTATTCTATTCTATTCTATTCTATTCTATTCTACAGACTGCACAGGGTCAGAGCAGACGTTTTGGAGCAGGTAAGCAGATATTTTGTCTTTCTGAAAAGTTCCTTTGTTAGTTTGTCCACATGATGAGCAGGCTGGTCCATCACTGGACATTCATACATTATGGTGTAAATGTCATCAACATTTTTACCAGCCGTTGAGAGCAGGTGATGCACATGAAGTATGAATACAAACAGCAGCTAGTTGTTGTTGGGATTTTATTGAGGTTTGAATCAGACAAACAAACGACGTCTATGACGCAGCAACGTTCTTCGGTCAGTTTGAGGACACCGGTGTGCAAAGAGTGTTTGTTGCCTAGCAACGAAATTATCTTTAACTGAACTCTGATCATTTTCACTGCAAACTTTTTAAAATACTGAAGATAAACCAAGAGTCTATATTTATTTAGCTGAGATCTGACCAACATGATGTCGATTTTTAACCACAGCAAGCGCCTGAAGGACAACGCTAAAGACAGTCAAGCTTCTGAGGAGATGGACAGAGACGAGGAACTGGAGTAAGTCTGGAAGCAAAGAGTGAAATGAAACGAGGAGATTTTGGCTTTATTTTGTTTCAGGATCCATCTGTGGACAGATTAAATGTTTGTTGTGCTTAAAATGTTTTTTCCATAATTCCTGTTTCAGAAGATTGTTTCAGAGGTTACGCGTATTTAAACACTACAGAGCAGACAGACTGAGCAGCTGTGATGAAAGGCAAAGGCTGACAAAGCTGGCAATGAGAAGCTGCACAGATGAAGTCGTCCTGCAGTGGCTGAGAAAAAACTCAGAGTCTGACGCCTTCAGCAAACTCACAGACGTGTTCGACTTCCTGAAGAAACGCATTGATGAGGAGGAGAAGAAGAACCACAGCGATGATGTTCACATCACCTTTGTGGCTCATGGAGCAATCGGAGACTTCATGATCCCAGCCAGCTGTTACCTGCCTCTGCCCACCATCACTGACGTGCTCCTGTATTCTCCCTGGAACTGCGTCACTTCTGGTTTAGCGTACGGTATCGCTACAGGAAAACTGAGGCCTCAGCACAGAGTTTTTTACTGTAACGATAAAGAAAGCTGTACCATTCCTGATGACAAACATCGACCTGTGAACCTGCCAGATCACTGGAACTCACTGAAGAAAGCTGGAGCACAGATGGTCCCAAACATCACGCTTAGCCCTCTTAGAGATGATGATGGAGTGTGGAAATACTTTGAGTCTCTCTCAGCTAAACACGGCCCACCAGGAAGGAACCGCATCGTCATCCCGTTCATCCTCCCAGGACGGGAATATGAAAGCGTCCCGTTCTCTGTGGTGACCTTGGCTCTGTCCCTGGTGCTCCTCTCCTCCAGGTTTAAAGCCACTCTTCACTTCTCTGGTTGTCTCAGTGATCGCTCTACTGGAGCGAAATTTGACAGGAAGTATCTTCAGGAGCAGTACGCCTGCACCATCGACAACAGCTGGATGAAATGTTCACCTGAAGCTTTCAGATGATGATACGTGCTGCTTGTGTTAGACATGTTTGTGGACATTTTAGTGTAAAGATGAAGATGAAATGATAAAATTTTTCTATATTTGAGGCTCAGCTTCATGATGAAGGGACTTGAATCATCATTTAGAAATGTTCCAGCACCAGGTTTAAACTGACGTCTTCATTCAGTGTATCAGAAGCATATTTGGGTTTAAAGTGGTTCAGACACCTGTTCATAATCTGCTAACTTCTGTGGAGGTTATTAATATAAACAGACTCACCTGTTCTCGCTGCTCACAGGTGACGTGATACTGATTTATGTACATCAGGTTACATTGCACTGCGTGTTATACTTGTATAACTATGCATGTGACGAATAGAGAATCTTGAATCTTGTATTATGTAATATTTGGGTCTTTTATTGCTTCATGTGAGGGTTTAAATTCTGTACCAGAACAAAAAGTTCTGAGCCACAGCTTTCTAACTCTGAACCGTCTGTCACGTACCAAACATAGAAGTAACACAAGTCTACAAGTTGTACGTCTGTATTTTCATGCCTGCAGACTCGGTAATTATTTCTGATCTTTTGTTATTGTAAACCATGAAAATGTGAAGATGATGTTGTTTAAATGAAGAAGAACAGGATGAAAACCTGAAGCTGCTCATTAAAAACAATATCGTTTATATAAAATGTGCCTCGATCACTGGAAGAACATGTTGATGGCAGATACATGGAGCTCCACATGTGGCGGCTTTAAGAAATCCCAGCAGTGTTTGAAACAAAGACTCTACAGATCAAACCCATGAAGTTTATAGTAGTTACATGTCAATAAATGCTGAGTGAACAACACACACGTGCATACACACAAAAACAGAGTTGCAATGCCACCAGGAGCAGGTTGTGCTTCAGTATCTTCCTCAAAGACATCTCCACTTGAGGAGTGATAGAGGACTGCAAACCCTACTGACGGCCCGGCCTGAGCCTCGTCTGATGCATTCAGATGTGAAGATGTGGTTACGCATCAGTAAAGAAGCATTATGTAGGAATCATTAAATCAGGTGACTTACAGGAATCGGGATCTGTGTCATGGTCCAAACAGACACGTGACATGAACGTGATAAACTCACACAGCTGCTGTTGCTGAAGGCGTTCCTGTAAATGGTTTGGAAATCACCCCTGTGACTCCAGCAGTGCATGCCGTAGTTTCTCTTTCACTTGGTGACGCTCCAGGTGTTTCCCTCGTGCTACGTCAGACTGAGCCGGCCAATCAGATGAAGGATGCAGTTCATAAAGATCCTCCAAAGCTAGTACGATGAGGTCTTCTGTTTAGTGGCCTCTCTGACTCTGCATTCTCTAAATCGTTATGATGATGATGATGTCATCATTAAGATGTAATGGCCCTTTCCCATTGGTATCTACTTGGAAAGACTCGGTGCGGTTTTCAGTGTTTTCCATTAGGTCATAGTACCGGGTACCAGGTACTTTTTAGCACCTTCTCGGCCAGGCTTCCAAGCGATCCGAGCAGGTACTAAAATGTGACGTTGTCATACTGCATGAAACCGATTGGCTGGTCAGTAGTGCCACTCGATGAGTCATGAGACCATCTCATTTACAAAAATCAAAACTATGTTCGCTTTGATGTCCACCTTTGTTATCGTTGCATAATAATCACGTCCCGGGACATGTTGCTATGACAACTAGCTCACACACTGGGTTGTAACGGAAAACTAGTCGTGGCCAGTTGATCCAAGTAGCCCCCTAAATAGAAAGGGGGCTTAGTCACTGAGCTCATTCCTGAATGATGGCCTCATCAGTGGACTGAGCTCTACTGTCAGCAGGTTATTGATGTGCTGATGTCAACTTGACGAGCCACAGAAGAGTAACGAATTACAGAATCATGTTTTCATTTCATTCCTAAATTAATTTTTCATCATTTTCACAAATATTAATTATGCACCAATTTTCTGAATGTTGTCCTTGTCAAGAGACGTGGGACAGAGAGAGATCGTCCCCCGGCCACCCCCGTCATCACATTTAGCAGGAAAAAGGTCTAAACATCCAACTTTATGCATTAAAAAAGGATCAGAACCAGCAACAGAACCACATCATCCGCGAAAAGCAGAGACCACCCAACTGAAAGCCTTCCACACTTGGCTACACCTAGAAATTCTGTCCATAAAAAGTTATGAACAGAAACGGTGACAAAGGGCAGCCCTGGTAGAGCCCACCCACCGGGAACGCGTTCAACTTATTGCCGGCTGTGCGGACCAAGCTCTTGCAACGGTTGTATAAGGATTGAATGTCCTGTTGCAATGGGCCAGACAGCCCATACTCCTGAAGCACACTGTATCCGATGTTCGACTAATGGACGGACTCTCCTCTCCAGCACCCTGTCATAGACCTTCCCAGGGAGGCGGAGGAGTGTGATTCCCCTGTACTTGGAACACACCCTTCGTAAAGAGGGGACCACCACCCCGGTCTGCTAATACAGAGGTAACGCCCCTGATCTCCACGCAGCATTGTAGAGGCGTGTCAACCAAGAAAGCTCTTCAACATCCAGAGCCTTCAGAAACTCAGGGCAAACCTCATCCACCCCAGGGGCTCTGCCACCAAGGCCTCGTTTAACTGCCTCAGTGACAACAATGTATCAATGAAATCTAATTAAAGTAAAGTTGCATAAACTGAATGAAACATGAGGTTGAGTATGTGACTGAATGCCATGGTCCAGGGTGTTTCCCAGTGTTTTGTGTTTGACTTATGTTTTCTGATTATTGGTACCCCTCAACAAATATAAATACAGATACAAATACCGGCTGCTTTGCACATCTCTACCTTCAACTGATTCGATTTTACATTATTGATCTTGACGTATTGTGACTGCTTGTGTACACTGCATGAGGAGGGTGTTAAAGTGTCTTGTGCTGTAGCGAGGCCAGAAGGATCAGGACATGAGAATGTGCTAACGAGTCCTGTCTCAGTCACTTAACGACAGTGTTGGTCAAGTTACTAGAAAAAAGTAATCAGTAACTAATTACTGATTACTTCCCCAAAAAAGTAATCCCTTTACTTTACTGATTACTTATTTTCAAAAGTAATTAATTACTTAGTTACTTAGTCACTTAGTTACTTTTAAAAACACGATTTACAACCTGAATAGGTGATAAAGTGATAGATCTTTCAGCCCAATTCTACTTTTTCTGTATAATCCATCATACAAAATGTAATCAAATGGAAAAGTCTCTTTTTAAAACTTGTTTTATTAGTTTTAATCTTTTAACTTTATGCATCAAGCAAAAATTTTATTATCTGCAACATTCTCTGACTGGAAGAAATTAGTTTAACATTTAAACCTATTTTCTGCACATTCCAGCACATAAAATAAAATATTTTTTGTGTTTACACTCAGTCTTTCAAATAGATGCAAGTAAAACACAGCAGAAAATAAATAAAGTCAAAGACTCAGCGGTCCTGTTGCTCTATTTTCACCTGTAAAGCAGGAGTGGGGTAGGCGGAGGTTTACCCTGGTGTAGGTGTGCCGCGGTCAGTGGAAGAATCCGTGAGTTTCTCTGTGAGTTTCCCATTACGTCGTAGCTACTCGGTGCTTGTTGGAAGTTTAGGGGTTTTTTTCGCTGTAAAAAGAAGTTTTCTTCCCACGCACAGCGGACACTAATGTTTTTGTCACTTTTTATGGAATCAAACTCAAAGTAAGGTCAGTACTTCCACACTTTAAACGCTGCACGCTCATACTCTCTCTGCACTCGATATGTGATCCATTGTTGATCTGCACACAGCTGTTGTCACGAACGTCGCACTCGCTTACGTCACTGTCATGAGACATTCTCGCAAAAAATCACGGTTTTAGTAACGCAGTAACACAGCGTTCCTACGGGAAAGTAACGGTAATCTAATTACTGTTTTTGCAATAGTAATCCCTTACTTTACTAGTAACTTTACTCGTTACTTGAAAAAAAGTAATCAGATTACAGTAACGCGTAATCGGTACTGCCCATCTCTGCTTAACGATGATGGGGGGGGGGGGGGCTGATTCAACACACGAATGGCCCGAGGATAAAAACTCCTCTTGAGCCTCTCTGTTCTTGTTCGGATGGTGTGGAACCTTCTGCCTGATCTCAGAAGCTGGAACAGCTCGTTGCTGGGATGGGACGGGTCCTTCAAGTGCTCTAGTCCAGCATCTCCTGACGTAAATGTCCTGTAGGGACGGGAGAGCAGTCCTGCGGCAGCGTTTTGCCGTACGGATCACTCTCTGAAGAGCTTTTTTATCCTTGACACAGCTGTTCCCATACCAGGATGTGATGTTCTGTGTGAGGATGCTCTCCACAGCGCCTGCATAGAAAGTCCTGAGGATCACTGGAGAGACCCTGAACTTCCTATATAGCATGATCAATTGTATCAAACGCCTTTTTACAGTCTATAAAAACTAGAGATGGACCGATCCGATATTACGTATCGGTATCGGTCCGATACTGACCTAAATTACTGGATCGGATATCGGAGAAAAATAAAAAATGTAATCCGATCCATTAAATATCACGAAAGCACCTCACAAAACTTGCAACACGCCGTAACTCACCTCAGAACGTTAGCACGTCGGAGCAGTATGCATCACGTGATAGAGTGGCTGTGGCATGCGGGACCTGTCGGTGGTCTGGATAGCATTTGGAGCTTCGCTAGCAACCCGGCATTTCATCTCCGACAAAGTTATCCCCGAGAGAAGTAAAGCAAGTGTGTAAGTCCATCTCTGAATGTTTGTAAAGCATTCCTGCGTTAAGCTTAACGAGCGACTGCCTCTCGCTCTCCGGCTGCTACTTCAATCATGAAACTGCTTAACGATCAGCTGATCGGCTTTTCTGTCGCGAGTCCGTGTCTCTTGTTTGTTTTTGGCCCACTTTGCACCAGAAAGAGGAAACCAGCGGCTGAACAACAGCAGCACGTTTAAGCTTGATCAGCTGTTGTTAGAATGTATTTAATATTACTTTCTACACCAGGATCTTTTTCTACGTAGCTGACGCTGGTAACTGTGCAGGGGCGGATCTAGCAAAGTTTAGCCAGGGGGGCCGATAGGGCATTAACAGGGAAAAGGGGGCACAAAGACATACTTTTCTTTCTTATTCTCATTTAAAATGTCTAGCTTTTAATAAATAATTATCTGACACTCAAAGTTTTAATTTGATGTAAAATGAATAGAAGTCAATTACTGTATATAGTGACTATTAAGTCTAATATATATACCCTAGTAAGCTATAGTACTTTTTCCTTTGGGAAGGTACCATCTGTGCAGTCTGCAATTTTGTTGAAGAAAGATGTTGAATCTATTTAATATTTCTTGAAAAATAATTGATTTCTGTGCATTTTTTTCACACTGCATCAAATTAAGGTTGATTACGTCGATTAAGCATCATGAGGTGGCGCGTGAGGGGTGGTTCCCTATTTTTTATTTATTTATTTTTGTTGTTGCTGGGAGTTGGAACCCTATTAGTTAGGTTGCTTAATATTTACGGCATTGTAAAGCGCTTTGGGTGCCTTGAAAAGCGCTATATAAATGCAATCCATCCATTATTACAGTACTGGGTGAGTTACACCAATTAAAGTCCTACTACTGTTTTCAAGTTAAATCTATATTTGAATAAGCTGCTGAACAACATTGTATCCATCCATCCATCCACCTTCTTCCGCTTATCCAGGGCCGTATTGTGTTAATACAGTATGTCAAAATAAAAAAAAACCCTGTAAATTCAGGCAGGTGAGGTTGTGCTGAAAAGAATGACACAAACAAGGCAAAGATAAACAGTTTTTAAAGGTGAAACATAGAGTAAAATTAAAAGTAGTCGAAAACGGCCAATCATTCCCCAGACGGTTAAATCCTATGGATTCAGAATGGGATGTGATATCTGTGTGAAGGCAGATGAACAAATGTACTTGACTGAAGGACATATCCAGGTGAAAAAAGACCCCTCTCAGTGTTCCTGGACACCAACATAACACCATCCACAGTGAGCATCGTCTTCAGCTCTCCAGACTGACCTTGCTGTGGGTGGAATAATCTGTGCTGCTAAAACAAGCAGTTTGTAGCAGCACAGAATACAAGCACAGAAAAACTCAACGTCAGCAGTTTTACTTCTGCTGGACTTGTGAGGCTCTCTAAAGAAAGCAGAAGTCATACTGCAGAGACACGGCACACAGAGCAGCACTGAAACAACAGAAATCAGTTTCTATGACCAAAGAAAGTTTTTGATGTGAAATCTTTGTTGCCTTTGCTGTGAGTTTAATTGTGAGTCACCCTGCACCGTGTCGCGGAGGTGGCTGCTCCTCCCTGATCCTGATTCTGATGAGGTCCTTAAAAGTAAACTGGAACAAGTGTGGACCCAGCAGGACCTTCAGTGGAGAACCTGGGCAACCAACCAAGATCCTTACCAAGGACCAGACTGTCAGCTGCTAGCACCAATAATAGAGCACACTCATAATCTCACATATTTGTGGTACATTAGTGATCTGATGGCTGTGTATAGAACAAAGCAGCATCTACAGGTTTGGGCATCATGAACATTGATTCAAATACTTTTCTTGTGGAGTGCCGATGCTTTCCTGGTGTCTGCCCCTCTCTCTGGGTGAGTGTGGGAAAATGATTTGTTATTTCTGGTTTGAATTTGAACGTTAGCTTTCTTCACTCCCTCTGGTTTTATGAATGAAACCCAGTCAGTGAGAAACGTCTGCAGCCAGCGAGGCAGCACTGAACTGCTCGCTACGACGTCACACACACTCCTGCAGGTGTGTGTGGAAGCAGGAAGGCTCGGTGTTTAAAAGGACAAAACGGTGAATGTCTGTATAACTGTTGGGTTATTATGACACGAAGCACTCACACAGCAGCTCATGATGCTGAATAATTGCAGCTGCTTCTCAGAAACAACCACAGCAGCACGATCAGTGTCCTAATAACTGATCATTGAATGCAGTATAAACAAACTCAGCATCTTTGGAATCAGAAAGGATTCATCCAGGAGCAAGCAGCAAAATTTAAAGACACCAAGAAGGTTCCAAAAGAAACGCAAGAGAAAGGACGACGTGGAGGGAAGGTGTAAGGCTTACCGCATTCATTACAGTGTTGGAGTTACTGCACGTGTTTCTGGTGCTTTAGTTTTATCTGAGAAAATGAAAGTTTT
Source organism: Maylandia zebra (assembly GCF_041146795.1). Lineage (NCBI taxonomy): Eukaryota > Metazoa > Chordata > Actinopteri > Cichliformes > Cichlidae > Maylandia > Maylandia zebra. Next base: position 36,721,370 of record NC_135170.1, on the reverse strand, counting down.
CACAGGAATTAAAGAAAACTTAAATTGACTTTCAGTGAAGTTTTAATATGAAGCAGTTTGCGTGTCTACAACTTTTTATCAAAGTATAAAAAAGATGATCGATGATTTCAAATCTTCTGCTGTTTGCAGACAAAGTTGATAAATCAAGTCTAACACATCGACTGTGCAGCGAGTGGATCAGGACCACGAGGGGAACCTCACCCTCTGCATCCAGGCTGTGTACCTGCAGAACCTGTGTTGCCCCAGCACAAACTGGCTTTGGGTGTAAAAGAAAAAGTACTGTTGGTATTTAGAAAGTGCACATTGGTAAGATTGTATGTGGGAGGTGGGAACTTCTGTGACTCTCTGAGGATCTCTTCTCCAGGCTTCTTGAAGGACGTTCAGAGCTCTTCTTTGGATGTTTCTGCCTCAGGATGTCCTTACCAATGTTCCCTCTAATGTTTCATGTGTCTGAACACACAAACTCCCTGAGCGGACACTTGGACCACAGTGAGCAACAGCAGACGTGAGCACACGGTCACGCCAGCATCGAATCCATGCAGGTTACATGGTTCATTAAAGTAATCAAATTACAGCATTTACATTTATGTTAGACTACTTTTAGTTAACTGCTTTAGCCCACTTACAATGAAAATGTAAAACGTCTTGCTTATGACCTGTGCAGCATGTTAACAATATTGGAAGTAAAAGTAACTTGAACTCCAATTTTGAAAACACAACTTTCTTTCTTTTCTTTTTTTTTTCATATAAAGCTCTGACTTCTGAGTCTGTGGTCTGTTAGAGAGTCTGTAACTCTGCAAAATACAGTAAATAATGACCAATGTTGGGCAGGTAATGATATAGTTACTTCTTCAAAAAAGTAACTGAGTAATGCAAACAACAAAGTTTTTTGCAGCTGTTTACCTAAAAATGCAGCCAAGGCGTTTTTTAAACAAACATTTCAAACTATTTACAGAACAATCAGCTGTTCTGCATCAAATCTGATGCCACGCAAATTATTTGTGCCGCTCCAAAAAATAATTTCTGTCCACTATGAGATGAAGGAGAACAACAGCCTGATACCTGCAGGCCTGACAGCAGCAGATGTGTCACTGCTGTAACACCTGTAACACTCAGCAGGCGCCTCATTGTTCTGACACACAACAAAACTACACTACACACTGACTACACACTAACTACACAAGATTTGTGCTAAACGTCGCAGATCTCTCACATCTCAAACACGCCGTCACTCCTAAAACTTCCCCCTTCCTAAACAACTAAATGTCATGTAGCCATATCATTTTTTGATTCGTCCACATGGTACATTTTTCCACCAATAGGAAAGGCTGGGGGTGTTTTTGGTGTCTTTGCTCACAGGCTTTCGAGCGTTTTCCTTATAAAACGCCGTTTTTACCGTTTCTTCCCGCAGTAAATATAAACAACGACAGTATTCAGGAAGAAAAACAAACATTGCATATTTTTATCATAACTCTGGTTTTACGCGGCCGATCAACACAATTTAAAAACTGGTATAAAGTCCACACTTTTTTTCGCAGAGGCCGTGCCAGCAGTGCGCAATCATGCACGCGCGCAGCTTAGAGGGAACATTGGTGGTGAATGTTTTAGGGACGGATGGGTTTGGTTTCACATGGTTCACTTCTCTGCTACAAAAGCAACCAATAAAAACTCCAGTTACTGACAATACTGTCAAATTCACCTCAATGTCTTCAAAATGACCGTTTCCAGAGGTATGCACAGTTTTTTAAAAGTCAAATGATCATTTATACTTAATGTAATAACACTTTGGTTAAAATGCTTAGAGTTGTATTTTATAATCAGCATTGGAAACATTCTGTAGAACTTTATTCTCATATTCAGATGAGATTGTAGGAGATTCAGCAGGCACCAATGTTTCAGATGTGGAAATCTTCTCTTCTCTCCAGTAAACACAAGTTGCTGCAATGATGTAACTTGAAGGATCCTGAGAAATGGAAGATCTGTCAGAATGATTAGTCTGGTTTGGTGTTTACAGCCTTTTAAAGCCGACTGCACAAACTACATTTAGCTTCTTACATTTCGATATTTAATATAATACTGAGGTGCAGGTGATAGAGGACGTATTACTTGGACATGGGCTGAACCTCTGACACTGATCTCTGCTGCCATCTGCTGTTTCCGCAGCAGATGGCAGTATATACATACATACATACATATATATATATATATATATATATATATATATATATTTATTAGGGGTGCAACGATACTCGTATCGATATTGAACCGTTCGATACAGTGCTTTCGGTTCGGTACGCATATGTATCGAACAATACAAAATTTTTAATTTGTTTTATCAACTTTCCTTCTGACGATGCTGTCTGTGTTGAGAGCTCAGTGGATCTGCGCTCGACTACTCCGCCTAGGCTGCACTGTCGAGCGCAGATCCACTGAGCGCAGTGCAAGCTAGCAAGACAGAAGCTAAGCTCGTTGCAACATGGCAAATTGAACCTCCCCCACCCTCATTCAGATCTGGCGTTTGGAATTATTTTGGTTTTCATGTGACGTATGACCCTGAAGGTAAGCGCGTCATGGACTAAAGTAAAACAGTATGTCGGATGTGCCACGCAATGCTCAATTACATGGGTGGGAACTAGTGCGTCATTTCAGATTAACGCTGACAGCACTAGTGGGAACACAACGAATATGACTGCACATTTACTCCGACAGCATCCTAGTGCAAAGACAAGTGGAAGCAGACAAGCAAGCATGCTACAAACTTTACCCGAGTCATTTAGACCAGCGGTCCCCAACCCCCGGGCCTCGGACTCGTACCGGTCCGTGAGTCGTTTGGTACCGGGCCGCGAGAGTTGAGGCTCAGGTGTGAAATGTTTGGTTTTCAGGGTTTTTATCAGTTTTCAGCTTGTTGTATTTATCCGCGACACCTTAAAGGCCGGTCTTTGAAAATATTGTCGGGCATAAACCGGTCCGTGGCGCAAAAAAGGTTGGAGACCGCTGATTTAGACAGCCGTTAGCACATGATTCTCCTTATGGGGACCTGATATGTTTAATATGCTGCTGAGAATATAGCCCAGAAGAAGCGTATAGTATAGCTTTTATTTTGAAAGAGCCATTTCTCTGTAATAAACTCTGTTTTCCAAAGATGAGCGATTTCTCCATCAGGTAGATTTATTATTAAATGGTAAATGGTAAATGGCCTGCATTTGTATAGCGCTTTTCTAGTCCATAGGACCCCAAAGCGCTTCACACTACATTCAGTCATCCACCCATTCACACACACATTCACACACTGGCGATGGCAAGCTACATTGTAGCCACAGCTGCCCTGGGGCGCACTGACAGAGGCGAGGCTGCCGGACACAGGCGCCACCGGGCCCTCTGACCATCACCAGTAGGCAAACATGGGGTTAGTATCTTGCCCAAGGATATTTGACATGCAGCCCGGAGGCAGCCTGGGATCGAACCACCGACCTTCTGATTAGTGGCTGACTTGCTCTGCCACCTGAGCTACAGCCACCCTGTTATTATTATTATTTCTTTGTTATTTCAGCAACTTAAAAACTGTACTTTTGAGTTAAAATATATATTTATAATTTTCCATAAATGACAAATTAAAAAAGCATGAACATTTTTCCATCCATCCATCCATCCATCTTCATCCGCTTATCCGAGGTCGGGTCGCGGGGGTAGCAGCCTAAGCAAAGAGGTCCAGACCTCCCTCTCCCCAGCCACCTCCTCCAGCTTGTCCGGGGGAATCCCAAGGCGTTCCCAGGCCAGCCGAGAGATATAATCTCTCCAGCGTGTCCTGGGTCTGCCCCGGGGCCTCCTCCCGGTGGGACATGCCTGGAACACCTCACCCAGGAGGCGCCCAGGGGGCATCCTTGCCAGATGCCCGAACCACCTCAGCTGGCTCCTTTCGATGTGGAGCAGCAGCTGCTCTACTCTAAGCCCCTCCCGGATGGCCGAACTTCTCACCCTATCTCTAAGGGAGAGGCCAGCCACCCTTCGGAGGAAGCTCATTTCCGCCGCTTGTATCCGCGATCTCGTTCTTTCGGTCACTACCCACAGCTCGTGGCCATAGGTGAGGGTAGGGACGTAGATCGACCGGTAAATTGAGAGCTTCGCTTTTACACTCAGCTCCCTCTTCACCACGACTGACCGGTGCAGCGTCCGCATTACTGCAGCCGCAGCCCCAATCCGTCTGTCGATCTCCAGCTCCCTTCTCCCATCACTCGCGAACAAGACCCCGAGATACTTGAACTCCTCCACTTGGGGAAGGAACTCATCCCCGACCCGGAGTGGGCACTCCACCCTTTTCCGGCTGAGAACCATGGCCTCAGATTTGGAGGTGCTGATCCTCATTCCCGCTGCGTTACACTCGGCTGCGAACCGCTCCAGTGCGAGCTGGAGGCCCTCACCCGATGAAGCCAACAGAACCACATCATCCGCAAAAATCAGAGATGAGATTCTGAGGCCACCAAAGCGAAAGCCCTCCGCCACTTGGCTGCGCCTAGAAATCCTGTCCATAAAAATTATGAACAGAACCGGAGACAAAGGGCAGCCTTGGCGGAGCCCATCACCCACCGGGAACGAGTCCGACTTATTGCCGGCAATGCGAACCAAGCTCTTGCAACGGTTGTATAGGGATTGAATGGCCCGTAGCAATGGGCCAGACACCCCATACTCGCGCAACACCTCCCACAGGACGCCCCGAGGGACACGGTCGAATGCCTTCTCCAGGTCCACAAAACACATGTAGACTGGTTGGGCAAACTCCCATGCACCCTCAAGTATCCTCGAGAGGACAAAGAGCTGGTCCAGTGTTCCGCGACCAGGACGAAAACCGCATTGTTCCTCCTGTATCCGAGGTTCGACTAGCGGACGAACCCTCCTCTCCAGCACCCTGGCATAGACTTTCCCGGGGAGGCTGAGGAGTGTGATCCCCCTGTAGTTGGAACACACCCTCCGGTCCCCCTTCTTGAAGATGGGGACCACCACCCCGGTCTGCCAGTCCACAGGTACTGCCCCTGATCTCCACGCAACATTGCAGAGACGTGTCAACCAAGACAGCCCTACAACGTCCAGAGCCTTCAGGAACTCGGGGCGGACCTCATCGACACCAGGGGCTCTGCCACCAAGGAGTTGTTTAACTGCCTCAGTGACCTCGCCCCCGGAAATCGGTGGGTCACACCCCTCATCCCCAGACTCTGCTTCCTCCCCGGAAGACGTGTCAGTGGGATTAAGGAGGTCCTCGAAGTATTCCTTCCACCGCCCGACAATTTTCTCAGTCGACGTCAACAGCGCTCCGCCAGCACTATACACAGTGCAGGTAGAGCACCGCTTTCCCCTCCTGAGACGCCTGACGGTTTGCCAGAATCTCTTCGAGGCAGTCCGAAAGTCTTTTTCCATGGCCTCTCCGAACTCCTCCCACACCCGAGTTTTTGCTTCAGCCACTGCCCGAGCCGCATTCCGCTTGGCCTGTCGATACCTGTCGGCTGCCTCCGGAGTCCCACAGGCTAACCAAGCCCGATAGGCCTCCTTCTTCAGCCTGGTGGCTCCCTTCACCTCTGGTGTCCACCATTTGGTTCGGGGATTACCACCACGGCAGGCACCAACCACCTTGCGGCCGCAGCTCAATGCAGCAGCGTCGGCAATGGAGACGCTGAACATGGTCCATTCGGACTCAATGTCCCCAGTCTCCCTCGGAATGCTGTTGAAGCTCTGCCGGAGGTGTGCGTTGAAGATCTCGCGGACTGGGGCCTCTGCTAGACGTTCCCAGCACACCCTCACTACGCGTTTAGGTGCACCAGGTCTGTCCAGCGTCCTCCCCCGCCACCTGATCCAACTCACCACCAGGTGGTGATCAGTTGACAGCTCAGCCCCTCTCTTTACCCGAGTGTCCAGAACATATGGTCGCAGGTCTGGTGATACGATTACAAAATCGATCATCGACCTACGGCCTAGAGCATCCTGGTGCCACGTGCACTTATGGACACTCTTATGTTCGAACAGGGTGTTCGTTATGGCCAAACTGTGATTAGCACAGAAGTCCAATAACAAAGCACCGCTCGGGTTCAGATCAGGGAGGCCGTTCCTCCCAATCACGCCCCTCCAGGTCTCGCTGTCGTTACCCACGTGAGCATTGAAGTCTCCCAGCAGGACAACAGAGTCTCCAGGTGGAGCACCTTCCAGCACCCCCCCCAGGGACTCTAAGAAGGCTGGGTACTCCGAACTGCCACTCGGCGCATAAGCGCAGATGACAGTCAGGACCCGTTCCCCGACCCTAAGGCGCAGGGAACAAACCCTCTCGTCCACCGGGAAAAACCCCAACGTACCGGCAGCAAGCCGAGGGGATATAAGAATACCCACCCCAGCCCGCCGCCTCTCACCAGGGGCAACTCCAGACTGAGACAGAGTCCAGCCCCTCTCCAGGAGACTGGTTCCAGAGCCCATACAATGCGTAGAGGTGAGCCCAACTATATCTAGCCGGTACCTCTCAACCTCACGCACCAACTCAGGCTCCTTCCCCACCAGAGAGGTGACATTCCATGTCCCTATTGCCAGTCTTGGCAGCCGGGGGTCGGTCCGCCAGGGCCTCCGCTCCTGGCCGCCACCCGGCTCACAATGCACCCGACCCCTATGGCGCCTCCTGCGGGTGGTGGGCCTGCGGGAGGATGGGCCCATGTCTCCTCTTCGGGCTGTGCCCGGCCGGGCCCCATGGACTAAGGCCCGGCCACCAGACGCTCGCCCTCGGGCACCCTCCCCGGGCCTGGCTCCAGGGCGGGGCCCCGGTAACCCTATCCCGGGCAGGGTAAACTGTTCCCTCGATATTCTTTTCATGGGGGTCTTCTGAATCGCTCTTTGTCTGGTCCCTCACCCAGGACCAGTTTGCCATGGGAGACCCTACCAGGGGGCAAAAGCCCCCAGACAACATAGCCCCTGGGATCCCTGGGACACACAAACCCCTCCACCACGATAAGGTAGCGATTCAAGGAGGAGCATGAACATTTTTTTTGTATCGAAAAAATATCGAACCATGTATATATGTATATTAGGGGTGCAACGATATTCGTATCGATATTGAACTGTTCGATACAGTGCTCTCGGTTCGGTACGCATATGTATCGAACAATACAAAATTTGTAATTTATTTTATCAACTTTCCTTCTGACGATGCTGTCTGTGTGGAGCGCTCAGTGAATCTGTGTTCGACTACTCCGCCTAGGGTCGACAGTGCAGCCTAGGCGGAGTAGTCGAACACAGATTCACTGAGCGCTCCACACAGACAGCATCGTCAGAAGGAAGAGCGCAGGGCAAGCTAGCGAGACAGAAGTTAAGCTCTCCTTACAACATATACCTCCCCCACCCTCATTCAGATCTGGCGTTTGGAATTATTTTGGTTTTCATGTGACGTATGACCCTGAAGGTAAGCGAGTCATGGACTAAAGTAAAACAGTATGTTGGATGTGCCATGCAATGCTCAATTACATGGGTGGGAACTAGTGTGTTAGCGCAGTTAGCTCGTTAAGGTGTTGGCCGTCTAGCCCCATGCACGGGGCGATCGGCGGTAGCTCGTTAACGGAGATTTGCCGTGTTGTGGCGTTAAGGTCATTTCAACGAGATTAACCTGAAAGCACTAGTGGGAACACAACGAATATGACTGCACATTTACTCCGACATCATCCTAGTGCAAAGACAAAAACAACAAGCATGCTACTAACTTTAGCCGAGTCATTTAGACAGCTGTTAGCACGTGATTCTCCTTATGCTGCTGAGAATATAGCCCAGAAGAAGCGGATAGTATAGCTTTTATTTTGGAAAGAGCCATTTCTCTGTAATAAACTCTCTTTTCCAAAGATGAGTGATTCCTCAATCAGATACAGGGCTCGCAATATCGCTAGCCCGACGTCCTGGAGCTAGCGATTTTTTTTCAGTCGGGCTACCAAAATCTATCTCTGCCCTGCCCGTCGGGCTATTGTAGGAAAAATATATGTCAATGCTTTTGCATTCTTTCAGAAATGTAGCTGGGTAATTATGTCATTGGCATCGGTGAGCCACTGTCAATATGTGACATATTGAAGTCGCGTTTGAATTTGCGCTTGTTTTTTGCTTTCACTTTGCAATCGTGCGAACTGTGTATAGAGAGCGACAGCACTGATCTGTGAGTGATGATAATTTGTGCACCAATTCCTCTGACATCGTCTTATTAATCGTTAGCTTACTATGCAAACATGACAAGTGAAATCTCCCGCAGCTTAAACATGTGAGAGGTTGATCGCGCAGAGAATCGCTGAGCTTATGTGAGTGCGTGTGTAAAAGCAGCAGGATATATATTTTAGTTCTGCTGAGCCAAATAAGACCGGTCAGGGTGAAGAAGTGACAGCCAAAGAAAAGCTTACCACAAAACGGAGAAGTTATGACAAATCAGACTATAAGGCAAAAAGAAAGTGCAGCTTTATGGTTTCATGGACAAAAGAATTTCTGTGGCTGCAATATGACGAGCTAAATAACCAGGGCTGCACATAAGTGGTCCGCAGGTGCACATTCGCTGTCAAAATAAAAAACACGCACAAGGGTTAGGGTTAAATTTAAAAACTGTACTTTTGAGTTAAAATATATATTTATAATTTTAATAAATGACAAATTAAAAATGCATGAACATTTTTTTTGTATCGAAAAAATATCGAACCGTGACACCAAAGTATCGAACCGAACCGAACCGTGAATTTTGTGTATCGTTGCACCCCTAATGTATATATATATATGATTAATAAGGGTATGGTTTAACCAAGCACAGGTGGATCTTGAAAAAGTTACAAAAAAGTCTGATCTAAACACTTTGCATGAAGGCTAAAGACACACAACCTTTAACAAATGTCAGAATAAGAAACATTAAAGATGATTAATGAAGGCCGATGACCTTTTTATTTTATTCTTTTTGACACGACACGGTTTGCTTTCAGCTGTTCGGCTCTGCTGATATATCGTGGCAGCACAGTTTCACACTGATCAAAGATCAAACAGTGAGCTTCTGTATAGAAATAAAGGTTAAAACTCAGAAGTGGTTCTGTCTGATTTCAGGCCTTTCAGTCTTGAGAGCCTAAAGAATGATTAGCAGGTATGGAAACCTTGAGCACCCTCCTCAGGTGGACTCTCCATGGATTGATCTTTGTTCTCTGCAGATGTGAAGATGTCAGCAGCACAACCTCCATAGCCTGAGCTGCGCTTCCCATTGGCTGCGTGTTAACTGTTGTCAGAGGTAGATGTGCATTAATATTATGATATATGTTTGAATTAATTTGCAGTGAAAAACACAAAATGGCAAAATCCCATGCAGCACTTTGGTGCAAAGTGGTAAACAGACTGGTTCTTCTATAACGCTTTTCTACTCTCAACACTCAAAGCACTTTACACAACTTGTACATTCACCCATTCACACACGCACTTCCATCAATGCTGTTTCTAGATGGTTCCAATCCAACATTCACACACGTTCACACGCCGATGGATGCGTCACAGAGCAACATGGGGTTCATATCTTGGATATGTGGCATGCAGACTGGAGCAGACTGGGATCGAATCGCCAACCCTTCGGTTAGTAGGTACCTGCTGTCTGTGCAGTCAAAGATTTATTAATGTTCATTTTTATTATCTATAATAAAAATTCCCACGATGACTCAGGCTGCAGTTTAAGCTGCAGTAAGAGGATGTGGTTACACCAAACCACTTCATCTGTTAACTTCCTGAAACTAAGTACCCCTCACAGAGCAGCGAGCATCAGTCCAGACTTCCAGCGAATAAACAGGTAAAGTCTTTTTCACATTTCTTTTAACAATAAAACTGGAGCTACAGATGTTTCTAAACCTGAATCCAACTGAAGTGACCTTGGATTCAACATGGGTGTGAAATCTGCAGTCAGTAGGGAAGCTGTTGCTGCTTCCTGGAAGTTGCGTGTTTCTTTCTTTCTTTTTTATGAAGCCGTTCAGTGTAATGAAAGTGTCAGCTGATAAAAGAACGTCTTTCTTTCTTTCTCTCACAAAATCTTCAATCACACAGTAAACTGCTGCAGTGCAGGCTCGCTGTGAAAACCACAGTGTACAGGAAACCACTCATGCAAGCTGTTGTGCGACGCGGAGTTATTTCATGTGAATGAGCAACAATTTGGGACTTCAAAGGGATCCCTGGGGTGTGCCACAGGTGTAGATGTATTATTACACTGGAGTAACATTGGAGCGAACGTTGACAAAAAATGTAACAGTTTTTATCAAATGGACAGAGATGTTCCGACTATTTTCAGGAAGTATGACTGCATGCGTTTTAAAAATAGCTTTGTGTCTGCAGTAGACCTAAAAAGGCTGAACAGTATTCTAAGGCAGGTCTGGTCAGATTCAGCAGTCAAGTATTTATCAAAGCGGTTACTGATTAATGGTCTGTCAACATAAAATATATTACTGTCATCTGCAAACATAAATCATTTTTAAACATTACGACGTCTTTACATTAGAGAAACATTAATGCACATCAGGCACACTGTGTAACACGTGCACGGAGGTAAGAACACAATAAACCAGCAGCACAACAACTAATATCAATTACAACATCATATATGATGAGTATACCTGCCTGGTCGTTTCCACGTGTATCAGTGCCTGTCAGGTTTTTTGCTGCAGTGCTGTGGACACAGAGTGACTAACACTCACTGTCTAACACAGAGCTGCGTGTCATTATCTGCAGGCCAAGAGATGTTTTTGTTCTTATGTAGGTATAAAGTTGCTCTCAGTAGAATGCAACACCGGGAAGACCTCAGCACTGACATGTGAGATCCAAATAATCATACCTCCTCTTAAACACTTTTCTTTGACTTTGGTAGAAAATGTCATGAGATGAAGGAAGGGTGTGCCAGAGAGTCTGACTGTTCTGATGTTAGACTGTGTGACAGGATTGAAATTCAACAACATGGACTACAAATTCACATGTTATGTCGCCTCAGTGCAGTCTTACATTGGTGATTCGTGCATATTATATAAAGGAGTGGTGTTAAAAATCTACACAATTCAGTTTTAAATCACAACAACAGTCACCTCTGCTCACGTTTTATTGTAAAATCCTACAATAACCCCAACCAAACGCAGAGGGATGTGTAAACGCACAGTGAATGTTATTACCACTCAGTTACATGTGGCAGTTTCTGTGTAATAAGCAGGAAACAGCGCAGCAGTGCTCAGCAGCAGTGCTGAGCCTCAACTCTCGCGGCCCCGTACCAAACGACTCACGGACCGGTACGAGTCCGAGGCCCGGGGCTTGGGGACCGCTGCCTTAGTTCCCTTACATTTGCAGTGTGTTCCCAGTCTCATCTCTGTGGGACGTCCTCAGCTTCTGGGCTCAGTCCTGTGTCCTGCGTTCATGTTTTGTTATCCTCTCTATCTCCCCAGCCACGCCACCATGTCTGTCTGGTTTGCCTGTCTTCTCTTGTGTATGTATTTAATACTTATTATACTTATAACAGGTGCACTTATTGTAGTTATTGTAATGACATCTTTGCCCTGTGTCTGTCACTTCTCGTAATCATCCCTGTGTCCTGTTTCATGTGTCTTAGTCTGGGTTTCGGTGTGTGCTCTATGTTGTCTCCTTGTGAATGAGCTGCCTGTGGCTGGATGCTGGCTGTGGTTCAAATCAACATTTCAATTAATTCCAACAACTGACTGATGCAGACTGAATTGTAAAGAAGCTTAGACTCCCTTTGATTTAAGATCATTTGGGTTTGGAGACCTTACAGGTTACTGTCATTTCTTACAGCGATGTTCACATTCAGTGACTCAACAACAGGTCACAGCATGAAACACAGTGTTTGTGTCCTGGTCCTGGGTTGCTTACCCAGTGCTTCTGTGTTGTTCTTTATCAGTTTTAGTCTCCTGGTTTCTGTTTTGTGCTCCTCCTTTCCTCTGTGTTTCCTGTGTCTCCTCAGTAAGTGTCATTCTGTGTCTTTGTGGGTGTCTCTTGTGTTTCCTGTTTTACTTTGATGATCTTGTTTCCTGTGTTCAGTGTTTTGCTTTCCCACCATCTCATTAACCGGCTCTGATTAGTCCCAGCTGTGTTTCCAGCTGTTCCCTCTGTGCTGGATGTTCCCTCCATGCTGTCGGTCTGTTTGTTTTCTCGTCAGTTCCTAGTTTTCTAGTTTCTTTGTTTTCTAGTTTCTGTTCTCTTGAGTTCCTGGTTTCCCAGCTCTCGGTCATTATGTTTTGTTTCTTATATCCTGCATTCAAGTGTTCGCAGCAAATAAAGCTGCAGCTTTAAGAGACCTTTGCATGCTCGAGTCCTGCATTTGGGTCCTACGTCCTGCCTGCCGCACAGCGTAACATTGTTATTGAACATTTATATGATTAACATCACTTTGTCTGTTATGTTAAAAAAAAATTTGTACAAATGATGAAATATCAAATTGTGTCACAACATTGGGGCAGCAGTGTATCCTTACTAAAGGAGGTAATGAAGGAAGAACCTTTCCTGTTATTATCATGACTCCCACGCAGCTGCCTCAGGTTATTTCTCAGGTGCAATAGTCTATTTCATCATATCCTCGATATAAACCAGAAACACGGGCAGGTAATGAAAGTTCTGATTTTGCGACTGCTTCAAAGAACTTATTAAACTGATGTTCAACTGGCAACAAATGAATGCAAACGATTTGATGCAATGTGGCATTGATCTGTCTGGATTACTAAGCGTCTGAAGAAGACGTCGACAGAGGTGAAACTTTTCATTTCTTCTGTGAAACTGACACTAAAACCACATGTGAGACACACGAGTGGTTTGGAAGGATTGTTCATTATTACACTGAACAGTCTAGTTTAAAAACCGTAAAGCCGTAAAGTAAAAGCCGTCTGAAGTGGGCTGTGTCTAACGCATGGGTTTATTTTATTCTCATTGATCCAAATGTACAGATGTGTTACATGTGAAGACAAACAGACATCTCCTGATTCCTGACAGGACCAAGGATGGCAACACCAACAGAGTTGGTGGAAGCGCTGGAGGAGCTGGGAGACAGCGAGCTCAAAGATTTTAAGGAGATGGAAACAAAGGATCAGGTGGAAAGTTTATCCAGCACTGACTTAGGACCTGAAGGTGAGTCATGGAAGCAGGTCAGTCAGCTGACACGGCTTCTGAAGCAGTTGAGGCAAACTGAACTCCACATTAAAATATCTCATACACTCACACACACCTACATACTTAGTCTAGAGCTATTGCAGCATAACTAAGAGAGGATTCAGGGTCACCTGATCCAGCCCCAACTATGTGCTGTGGAACCAGAAGAGGAGCTTCAGGTTTGGAAAGCTGAAGACTCTGGAACCAGAGAGACTGCAGTCTGAGGGAGAAGTGCCCTGTTGGTACAGTATAGTACTGTGAGATCTTTACAATATGAAACAACCCTCTGAACCATCAGGGGGGAGACAGCATACAGACAGCAAGCTGTGCCCTGCAGCTCTCACAGAGTCCAACCCGTCTTCAGGAGACTCGTTCTAGAGTATCTTTCAGCTCAGACTCCCATCTCACCACAGAGATGATGCTGTTACAGGGAAATATCTGAATCAGAACTCTTTAATGAGCCCAAGAGGAAATCATGGGGTCTCCGTTGCTCTGAGACAGTAAGAAGAGTAGCTAACTGAGCTAAATAAACAATACTATTTATTACAAAGTTACAAAATATAACTAAATAACGCAAACAAAGAAGTAAAAAGCTACGCTTAACAAAGTTTAAAGGATGACTGTAAACTGTAGGAGGCTGCATGCGCACAAACAGGTTGTTGTGTTGGTATTTCCCACAGCAGACTTTTCATGGGTGTGTCTTTGCTCCCCACAGATGTGAGATGCATGCCAGCAGCTCCGCCTCCACAACCTGAAACATCGTACCAAGTCGCGCTGCAGTCTGAGCTCCAGAACATCTTCAGGTGTGCTCAGGAGGCCCTCGAGAAGCAGAATGAGGAACGTTTGTATGACGTGACCCCAGAGCTGTTTATTACAGAGAGACGGACCACAGACTCACAACAAGAGGTCAGACTGGCTGACCTCGAGTCAGAGAGGGCGGTTAAACCCAGTGACCTCTTCCAACTGTTTTCTAGTGAGGGCACGGCTGTGAGGACAGTGCTGACCAGTGGGATAGCAGGAATTGGCAAATCATCCCTTGTTAAGAAGTTTTTGTTGGACTGGGCTGAAAAAAGAACCAATCAAGACTTACATCTGATCTTCCCCTTTGACTGTCAGCAGATGGGTTTATGGCAAGGAGAAACATTTAGCCTGGCAGAGCTCATCCATACATGTATCCCATATTTTTCAGCCAGTGGTATCAAAGAAGAGACTTTAAATGACATTTTCACAAGTTCACAGAACTCCAGAGACACAAGTGAGTTCAGACTTCTGTTTGTGTTTGATGGACTGGATCAAAGCCGCCTTCAGCTCGACTTCACAGGAAAAACAGAGAAGTCTACTGACGTGACAAAGTCAGCCGGAGTAGAAGTGCTTCTGACCAACCTCATCAGGGGCAAACTGCTTCCCTCTGCTCGCCTCTGGATAACCACACGACCTGCAGCAGCCAATCGAATTCCCCCTCAGTACGTTCACAGAGTGACGGAGGTCAGAGGGTTCACTGACCCTCAGAAGGAGGACTACTTCAGAAAAAGATTCCAAGATGCGGAGCAGGCCAACAGGATGGTGGCCCACATCAACACATCCCAAGGACTACACATCATGTGCCACATCCCAGTCTTCTGCTGGATCACAGCTGCAGTTCTGGAGGATGTGCTGAAAACCAGCAAGGGACGAGAGCTGCCCAACACCCTGACTGAGATGTACATCCACTTCCTGATGGTTGAGATTAACCACACAAAGCAGAAGCATGTCCCAGAAAAGTGCATTCGGTACATTATGTCATTGGCTGAACTGGCTTTTCACCAGCTGCTGAGAGGAAACGCCATCTTTACTGAGGAGGAGCTGCGCTGCAGTGGCATTCATGTCAGAGCAGCGTCAAAGTACGCAGGACTGTTCACAAAGATCTTCAAGCAGGTTTGTGGACAAAGGAAGGAACAGGCCCAGAAGAATATCTTCAGCTTTACTCACCAAAGCATTCATCAGTTTCTAGCTGCAGTTTACGTGACCATATCACTGTTCAGCCACAACAGAAATGTGATGCCTGTCCCCCGACTCACCGTGCAAAGTCTGTTCACGTGTTTCAGTAAATCAAACTCTTCTACGGCTCTGAATATCCAAAAAAATGCAGTCAAGACAGCGTTAAAGAGCCCAAACGGTCACCTGGATTTGTTTGCTCGCTTTCTCCTCGGTCTGTCACTGCAGACCAATCAGATTCTCCTACAAGACCTGCTGACACAAACTAGAAGTAGCTCACATAACAATCAAAAAGCAATCCTGTATGTGAAGAAGAGGATCAGGAAGAATCCTGGTCCAGAACAATGCATCCTCCTGTTCCACTGCCTGAATGAACTGAACGATCGTTCTCTGGTGGAGGAGATCCAACGATACCTGAGCTCAGGAAGTCTCTGCAAAGATAAACTGTCTCCCACTCAGTGGTCGACACTTCTCTTCATCTTACTGTCCTCAGAAAAAGATCTGGATGTGTTTGACCTGCAGAAATACTGTGCTTCGGAGGAGGCTCTTCTGAGGCTGCTGCCAGTGATCAGAACCTCTAGAAAACTTCTGTAAGTTCATGGATAAGTGAGTCACCCACGAAACCAAATATAATGTTACTTCTCCCAAACAAATCAGCTTACAGGCCTTACAGAGTTGACATTATAAGTCACAGCAAGCAAGATGATGTTATTTACTAGTCCAATAACAAAAAGGCCTACAGATATGTTTCTGCCTCTCTATCATCATGCTTTTGGTATCTTTGCGCTGCTGTAAATACAGAATATGTCAGTTTTATAGCTTGCTGAAAACCTACAGTGGGTGTTCGCTCACATAAAGTAAGATGATGAACACATGCTGTGGAAGAGAGCCAGAGATTAATAACAAGTACGATTCAGTGCAGAGAGTAAATGGCCTGTATTTGTATAGCGCTTTACACATCCAGTCATCCACCCTCACGTGATGGCACAGCCACCCTGGGGCGCACTGACAAAGGCGAGGCTGACGGACACTCTGACCACCACCAGTAGGCAACGGATGAAGTGTCTTGCCCAAGGACACAACGACGAGACTGTCCAAGCCGGGGCTCGAACCGGCAACCTTCCAATTACAAGGCGAACTCCCAACTCTGAGCCACGATCCCCAGAGGTCTATTAACACATAGTGAGTCAAGAAGAAACACTCACTGAATCATGGGAATCTTTAACATTTTAAAGATTTTGAATTCAGTTCTGGATTTAACAGGAAGCCAAAACAGGAGAAATCTGCTCTCTCTTTCTAGTCCCTGTCAGGACTCTTGCTGCAGCATTTTGGATCAGCTGAAGGCTTTTCAGGGAGTTTTTAGGACTTCCTGATAATAATGAATTACAGTCGTCCAGCCTGGAAGTAATAAATGCATGAACTAGTTTTTCAGCGTCACTCTGAGACAGGATATTTCTAACTTTAGAGATGTTGCACAAATGGAAGAACGCAGTCTTACATATTTGTTTAATATGTGCGTTGAAGGACATGTCCTGGTCAAAAATGACTCCAGGGTTCCTCACAGTGTTACTGGAGGCCAAGGTAATGCCATCCAGAGTAAGAATCTGCTTAGAGACCATATTTCTAAGCTTTTCAGGGCCGAGTACAATAACCTCAGTTTGATCTGAATTAAGAAGCAGAAAGTTAGCAGCCATCCAGGTCTCTAAATGTATGCTATGTCTTCTAATGATGCTGCCTAAGGGAAGCATGTATAATGTAAACAGAATTGGTCCTAGCACTGAACCCTGTGGAACTCCATAATTAACCTCAGTGTGTGAAGAGGACTCTCCATTTACATGCACAAACTGGAGTCTATTAGATAGATATGATACAAACCACTGCAGCGCAGTACCTGTAATACCTACAGCATGTTCTAATCGCTCTAATAGGATATTATGGTCGACAGTATCGAACGCTGCACTGAGGTCTAGCAGGACAAGCACAGAGATGAGTCCACTGTCAGAGGCCATAAGAAGATCATTTGTAACCTTCACTAAAGCTGTTTCTGTGCTGTGATGAGCTCTGAAACCTGACTGAAACTCTTCAAATAAGCCTCTGCAGATGATCTGTTAGCTGTTTGACAACTACTCTTTCAAGGATGTTTGATATAAAGGAAGGTTGGAGATATGTGGGTCAGACCTACATGTTTGATTTGGCACAGATTTTATATTGAAGGTTCTTCCAGATTGAACGTTCCCATTTGGGAACAGAGTAACACTATGAGTGTGCGAGCTTGTGACCCAGTGAGGCTGGATTTGTGTATTGAACCATCAACAGTGCAGATATCCATTTCTTAAAAATGCATATGCAGCTACTCCTAGTCGGACTATTTTAAAATGAAGCAGTGTGACTTGTGGTCACAAAAGCAGAAATTCTTTGCATGTTTTAAGTGTTTAAGTTTTGTCTGTTTGTCATCAGGCTGAGTGGCTGCAAGCTGTCATGGAGAAGCTGTGAAGCTTTGTCTTCAGCTCTCAGCTGCCAGTCCTCTAGTTTGAGAGAGCTGGATATGAGTAACAACGATCTTCAGGATTCAGGAGTGACATTACTGTCCACTGGACTGCGGAGTCCACACTGTGTACTTGAGATTCTCAAGTTAGTCATTATCATTAAAAAACAAAACATAGTATTCTTTGCAGATTTTTGATAATACATTTTTTTTAATTCTTCAGCTTAAAAATGAAATGTTATTCATGATTTTCAGGCTGTCAGGCTGCATGGTCACAGAGGAAGGCTGTGCTTCTCTGGCCTCGGCTCTGAGCACCAACCCTTCACATATGAGAGAGCTGGACCTGAGCTACAATCATCCAGGTGACACGGCAGCAGATGTGCTGTCTGCTCGACTGAATGATCCAAACTGGAGACTGGACACTCTCAGGTATGCTCGGAAAGAACGAGAAGCAGACGTGTCCTGATGTAATCTTTACATACGTTGGATGCCAAAGGTCCCTAGTATAACAAATGTCAGTGACAAAGCTGCTATTAATGAATTCATGTTACTGTGTTAGATTTAATATTGCAATATGCAAGTCCTGGCCAAGTCCGAACAGCAATCTGCGCATTTACAATTGTGGTACCATAACAGTAACGGGACTGCAGTCTTTTCTTCTTCTGCACATCATGCAGGTCAGCTGTTTGACACAGAGTTTGCACTAATGCAGCTCTCCTCTGAATAATCTCTGAGCTCCACCTGAGTCTCAGTCCTCAGGACCCTCTGCACATGCCCGGAGAGTTCTGCCAGAAGAACTTGCTTAAAAGCGTGCTGACTCTCCTTCGGCTTCCTCTCATTTATCTAAATTGCTGCACTGTTTTTGAGAGAAACACATGTGTACAACCTGAGTTATTCTTTTGATTAATGGGCCCAACACTCTCCCTGTTCTGGTTTGTGGATTTATGAGCCATTAAATTGCGGAGAAATTCAGGAGAAAGTTAGTAGATCACCTGTGGCATCACAATAATTTGCCCTGCTTAATAAATCTGCCGCAGCCAATAAAATTAAATGCGTCTTGTTTTCTTATAATTAGCTGCTGTCATCCCGTAGAACGATTCCTGTGACTGCAGTGAAATTTACTCTATTCCACGTTTATCCCAGCCAACCCGAAGTAAACATGAATCTGTGATAATCTTAAAGGCTGCAATACTGCAAAAGACATTAACAATGCAAACTGACCCCACAGAAGCGTAAACGTTTATCAGTTAATATAATCTGGAGAACTTTGTTCTTCATGCAGCAACAGCTCAAAGAAAAGTAATTTTTATTCCAGCAGTGTGATGTTCAGCTGTGAGTTTAACAAAATTCAAAAATTTTCATCAAGTTATGGCATGGACATCCAACTACAGTTAATATACATACGAGCTGCGCCACTCTTTTAAATTGTTTCTTTCATGAATGGTCAGATGGCCCATTGCAAAGGATGGACCAGCGTATCCTCTGCTAAAGGAAGCAAGTAAGGTAGCATTGAAACTCCTTTCCTTAGTGCTTGGAGAACTGGAAACACTGATTTTTACTTTCATCTAGTAAAAGTAAAAATGTACTCAGACTGAGAAATGAAGAGTAGTGTCTTTAGAGGACATTTCTGTTTTCTTGTGCAAAGCTCACTGAACCCTGTGTAGTGTTAACATAAAGATAAAGTAATATTAGTTGAGGGGAATACAAACTTTAGTCTGACTTTAGTTTAAAGAAGGAAAAACAATCTTTATTTTATATATTGACAGGAAAATGCGCACAGTCAGGGGTCAAAGTGGATTCAGCAGGAACCTAAAATCAGCTGCAAGGTTCAGCGAAAATAGAGCTGGAGTAGATTTTCTTACTGTACAGGCTGTGATCACATGACCTGCTTCTGACCTCCAGTTTGTTTAGCAGCAGGTTTATGAACAAACAAGTAAAGAACAGATAGCTGAAAATTGTACTTGGGTACAATAAATTACTTGTACTTCGTGCCTGTCTCGTTTGGCAGCAATCAGAATTATTATTGCCCAGCGGATTTATGTTTCCAAGTGGATCATTGCAGCTTCGCCATACTGGTCTACGTGATTGATCTTTATTATTATTGGTTAATTATATTATTATTTTTTTAGTTCGTTGTTTAGTTATTTAGTTATTACAATCGGAACAGACATGATGGGGGATAATAGGAAAAGGAAAGATGCAAGGCAAGTTTGAGAAAAGGCGAGAGGAAGAGGGGCAGAGAGAAAAGACTAAAAATCAGCTGGAAGAAAAAAAGAAAACAAGCAAGAAGAGAACAACACAACAGGGAGACCACAGCAACATCTAGATAAGTATAAGTAACAATAACTAATAACTATTGAATGTTACTGACCAGCACACAAGACCAACCACGCATGGTATGCTTAGAGGCAGCAGCCAAGGAAGATAGTGTGTCTGAACACCTGTGTGCACACCTGTGTGCGTCATTGCGCTTGCATTCAAAAGGTTTCTCCATTTAACAGTCTGGTGGTGGGTGTGGAGAGTTTACTTCTCCCCTTTGAAACCCAGAGACAGTCTTTAGAGAGAAAGAAAGAGGAAAAAGGTTCCCAAGAACAGCAGCCTGCCCACATGTTACCCAGCATGCACTAAAAACCCGGTGATGAGATAATGAACGTTTGATGGTGCTGTTTTATGTATATCTGTTTTTATATCACTGTGAAGCACTTTGTGGTTTCTATCCTGTGAAGAGTGATATATAAATAACTTGAAATTGAAACCAAGAGTTCTGATATGTTATCATCAAGTAGACAATGCAGTCAATGAATCTGACAAACATGGAACATTACACTGCATAATGATGCGTTTTGCATTTGATGGTAAATTTTCATTTTCAGTTACACGATTGCATGTTGTGATAGCATTATTTTGTGAGCTATTCTATGATTCCCAGCCTGAATCATTTCAAATGATTAAAGTGTGAAGCAGTTCATAACTGCATCCGTAAATGGCTGTTTTGTTATGCAGATTGGACCATGGTGGAGAGCAGAGGCTGAAACCGGGCTTAAAGAAGTGTAAGTGATTTTACTCAGCTTATTCTGACATGTCACAGAAAAAATATAAAAAACAATTGAATTCAATTTTATTTATCTACCAGGAAATGCCCAAGGTGCTTTATACTGTAATGTTAAAAAAAACCCTACAATAATACAAAGAAAACAGAGAAAACCCAACTATCACAGAGTGCCCTGTGAGCAGCACTTTGGCGACAGTGGGAAGGAAAAACTCCCTTTTAACAGGAAGAAACCTCCAGCAGAACCAGGCTCAGGGAGGGGCGGGGCCATCTGCTGTGATTGGTTGGTGTGAGAGAAGGAAGACAGGATAAAGACATGCTGTGGAAGAGAGACAGAGGTTAATAACAGATATGATTCAGTGCAGAGAGGTCTGTTAACACATAGTGAGTGTCCAGATTCATGGGCTCCATCCTCCTGAGGACCCGGCCTTTGCGGTCTACGTGGGCCGGGTCCTCAGGAGGTCGGGTAGGCCGGAAGTAAACAGCTGTGAAATGTGACGGTCTAGCCTTCAGATTAGCGTCACCGCTGTCTGGGTGGAGTTAATAAACTCGGCCGTCTGCTCCTTGCTAGCTAAAATATAACAGGACACTGGAGGAAACTCTCGACCATCTCACACGTCTGTTTAATCAGTTTTCTGTTTGATGTTCAGCTGTGTGGAAACCATAACTTTGATCTCAGCCAAACCGATTTACTCACAAACAAAAGAAACACTGAAAAAAGCCAAACAATAACATGTTTAAGTTATCTAAGTGACTCATATATCATGCTTAACCTGAGTAGCCAAAGACCGCGGTGATCTGAAAATGATGTGCCGGGGGTTTGCCATTCTCGGCGGCTCTAGTGACCATTGACCATCCCAGCTAGCTATCGAGCTGGTGGGTAACAGACGTCTCCGAAAACCTCGGAGCACTTTTGCAAATATGCGACATCTTGATAAACAGAACAGATATTTGATGTTTACACAGCTACTTTCTGCCTGAAAATATGTTAAACGTTTATTTTGTGACCCAGAAAGATTAATAAGAGTAATTTTAAAACTTAGTAGCAGCCGCCATTGTCGGAAACTTGAATCGGCTGGGCCACGCTATGGATTCTGGGATATGGTGGGCCACGAAGGACACACCCGACCCATCCTTCAAATTCGGGGAAAAGGAGGACGCATTTGTCGGCTGCATTCGGAAGAGTCCAACAATTTGGACAGCCTTCGTCACGTTGCTGTGACGCAATCGGCCCACAAATGCGGCCTCAGGAGGATGCAGCCCGTGAATCTGGACACCCCCAGTGAGTGAAGATGAAACACCCAGTGCATCATGGGAATCCCCCAGCAGCCTACACCTGTTACAGGAAAAGGATCCATTCATATGAATCTGCACTTGTGGGTGTGTTTGAGAACTCCCTAATAACACTGCAATGACGTTTTGATTCAACGGTACTTTGTTCCTGGCACACCAGTTTTTTTGATGCACATTTCTGAAGCCACCGTCTTCCAGCAGCTCCATTAGGTTTTTATTTGTGCCATCTGCAAATAAAACTAATTTTGATATATCGATACCTAATGAGTAGTTTTGGACCCAGTACAGAACCTGGTGGAATACCTGATGTCCAAGCATAATGAGGAACATTCTCCTAACCTCACAAACCGTTTGCTGTCACTTGAATACTTGAATTTTTACCCGGTGCGGTACAACCTCCGTGGGATCCCGTGCCACTCAGGTTCATGAATTAACAGTTCATGATCAACTGTATGTTTTTTAAAGATCTTGGAATATTTGCCCGCACACTGTTAACAGAAACGAAACCAGTTAATGTGATTTGCTGTGTTCTTTGTCTCCATCAGATGCCTGCGAGCTGCAGATAGACCCAAACACAGTAAGCCGAGCCCTCAGATTGTCCCACAACAACATGACGGTGACAGCGTCAGACTTTCAGTTATATCCGAATCATCCAGACAGGTTCGACAGTTGGCCCCAGCTTCTGTGTGAAAATGAACTGAGCGGTCGCTGTTACTGGGAGGTGGAGTGGAGGGGACTAGTGGATATATGTGTGAGTTACAGAGGAATCAAAAGAAAAGGCAACAGCCCTCGAAGCAGGTTTGGAGGAAATGATCAGTCTTGGAGTCTGAGCTGCTTTCTTGACCGCTACGCTGTCTGCCACAACAACCAAGGCAAAGAGATGTACTTCCCTTCCTCATCCTCATCCTCATCTTCTTTCTCTAAGAGAATAGCAGTGTATGTAGACTATCCTGCCGGCATTGTGTCCTTCTACAGAGTCTCCTGTGACAGTCTGATCCACCTTCACACCTTCAACACCACCTTCACCGAGCCTTTGTATGCAGGCTTTGGCTGTGACTCCAGGCTGGGCTTTAACCTGATGTTTAACATCCAGTCCTCAGTGTCTCTGTGCAAGCTGTAGGAGGATGAGTGTAAATGATGAGTATGAATCAGTCAAGTTCGTGCACTTTAAACACAACAAATAACACCTTATCATAGTAATGCATTTTTGTTTTTTTACTGATTAACAAGAGTTGGAAAAACTGCCAGTTCTTCTCAGAGTAATGCACAATATTGGGAATAGAGAGTATACAGCTGTGTTATAAGCCCTTTGCCCATCCTTGACCAAGGGCTTATAACACAGCTGTATAAAGCCAAGGAAACATCCTAAGAACACAGGAAACAGCAAAATCCATTAAAATCTGTGGAAACAAACTGAAGACTGAATGTGGGGAAAAGGGTTTGTTTGTATGGTAATAAAACGTAGAGGTCCATCACGCATAGAAATAATCATCCTGCAGTCCTCACAGCATTGATCACGTGTTGTTACCTCTCCTGCGAAGTACACACAAGCATGCAAGCAGGTGTCATGGACTTCATACTTTTGTGTATTGACTGTAAAAACTGTATTTCAGCTTCTGTTGTGTTTCATAATCTTCAGTAAGTATGGATCCATGACTACGCTCCGCCCAGGAAACTTTCAGACCAGGTCACAACCTATGCATGTATGTTTTTTTTTTTCAAATGTAGTTATATATACACATATATATATATATATATATATATATATATATATATATATATATATATATATATATATATATATATGAGACCAAGAGTGAGAAGGGGTTGCCTCGCTAGCAGAACAAGAAAGCTTTGGGGTGAGATCTTGGCCTTGATTTCTTTGACCTTATCAACAAAAAATTCTTAATTCATTATGCCTCTGTGAGATTTAATATGAAGTGCATTTATTTAGAGCTAGACTTAAGTACAGGTACGTCCTCGACAAACACAAGGTCCAAGGTACGGCCTTTCAGATGTTTTGGTCCAGAAACACGTTCAACAAAGTAAAAGGAATCAGATACAGATCAAAGTTCAGCTGTTGAGTTTGATGCTTCCCTCATCAACATGTTAAAAATCCCCAAGAATCAGAACGTTCTCAAAATAATAATAGAAGATAAAAAATCTGTAAAATCCTTTAAGAAGACAGCAGCAGGGCCAGCAGGGGGAGAAACACAATAAAACATGTTCACAGAGCCAATCTTAATCGTTCGCACACTGCCAGATTCTCCCAGGTGTGCAGTCGGCCTTGGCAAGTGATGAAAGTAATATGTGGAGCGCAGACAAAAATGGTGTGCTAAGAAAACAATCATTCAAACCACCACTGCCCAGCATGCTTCTGATCATCCCACAGGTCTGGCTACATCGTTTTATCCTGATGCTACAGTGTACCTAGTGGGCCCCACAACTCCCCGCCATGATTGAAATGAAGACTTGGGTTGGAGCAGGTGGGGTGGACTGTGTATCGATATTCACAACAACTGGTGCGAATATAGATAATATAGATATAGGTAATAGTAAGACCGCAGACAATTTTCCATCAGAGGAAACACACTGGATGGAGTCTATTCCTACTTGAGTCCCCCTCCCACAGCCGGGAACATCTGACCACCACTTATCCTCATCCCAGCCTATACTCCCCTGAGAAGAAGAATCAACCTAATCAGGTCAAATAGACCCAGTTTAAAAACTGGAGAGATAAAGGAATTACATCGATGTGTGGTATTGTAAAGGAAGATGAAATTATGAGTTTCCAAACTTCAAAGCAAACGTTTCATTTAGAAAACCGAGACCACGATAGATACTTGCAGTTAAGAAACTTCTATACTCGAAGCATTAAAAACCAAACAGCCACTACAGCGAGGCCACTTATCCAACTCTTTGTAAATGCTTATAAGAAAGGTGTAATCTCATAAATATACAATCGTCTTCATGATCTCAGCGATTATTCAACAAAGTATATAAAAGAACGATGGAAGAAAGAGGAATGGCAGAACATTTGTTCTTTTCATTGGAAAAGTACAAAATCACACATATGGAAGCTCTGCTGGAAAAGTTTTTCATCAGCCCAGCTATAAAGGCACATTATGATGATGGAAGTTGTGAATGTTGGAGGAACTGTGGCTACGAAACAGCACACCACTACCATATGTTTTGTGATTGTAAGAATATTAAGAACTACTGGAGAGGAGTCCACAAAGTGATGCAAAACATATTTGGTACATATTTTGATTTCAAACCCATATTTTTAGGATACAAACCCTCAGGCATGAAGTATAGATAAATACTTACTTGGTGTGCAGCTGGCTGCAAGTAAAAAGGCACTGACCAAAAGATGGCCAACACAGGATCCACCAACATTAAACAGCTGGATTGATGTAACGTTTGAGATTTATAAGAAAAGATTACTTTTTTTGTGAACTTTGAGTGTGAGAAATTTGTAAAACACTGGGGAAACTGCTCTGTGAGTCCTGTAAGGCCTGATATCGCTGATATTCATCATCGAAGGAACGGTTGTTTCAGTTTTTGTTTGCTTTTTATAATAACATGTACTAATGCTCTGTCACCATCTGCTACTGAGTGTGTTGGCTTTTCAGCTGCCCTCTCTCTGCATGGATATAGTTACAAACTGTATCTGTCTCTACATGTGTTTGTTTTGTTTTTTCCTTCTCTTTCTCTTTTTTTTCATACCTGCGTGAAGGAAAAGCACTTGAAGTGATCCAGACTACTGTACATATGAGTCTTAGAACAAAGGAAGCCGTCAAATACTGTACGTTTTATTTTATGCATAACTTCAATAAACACTTAAATTTAAAAAACAAAAACTAATCAGATCAAACTCAAGAGCGTTGAAGCCTGCACAGAAAGATCAGTCACTCGTTTGCAGGACTGCTTCAGTGCCACAGAGTACAGAATACCTAAGAATCCAGGACCTGCAGTTATGTATGGACAACGTCACAGCTGATAAACACATCTATGTTTTATCCAAACAAGAAACCATGGATGATATGTGAAGTTCAGCCAGCAACTCTGCCTTCAGGGCAGAAGACGAAACACACATTCCTTGTGACTTTGATCCCATCAGTTTGCACAGATCCACTCACGGTGCCATTTCATTCAAGTAGTGTGACTGTTAGTTTGTCTTTATACACACAAGCTCAGCAGTTCTTCCAGTTTCATTATGTGTTTGGTATGATTACAATAACAGAGCTTATGTTATTTTATCTTATTTTTATGTTTAAGTTGTTTGTTGCTGGTTTTTAGTTTGTTTTTGTCTGTTTGGGAGCTGACACAGTCTCTATGGAGATGGGTTTTTGGGGGGGTAGCAGGAGGAGAGAAGCTGCAGAGAGGCGTGTAAGACTGCAGCTCTGCTTCCTGGTCCCAACTCTGGATACTCATATTTTGGGAGGTGTTGAAAATTTGAAAATGTTTGTTTTCAGTATAAATAAAGCTGGTTTAATCATTTTTGTATACACACTGCAAATGTGCTCATACGAGCTGGCACTCCTTTGAAGGTCGAAAGCTTCGTTCGGCGTGACGGTCCAGATTGATATATTGTAGGAGTGACACAGAGTGCAGGCGGTTGGTGGCAAACACGCTGACACACGGATAATGGTTAGAATGAGTCTTTGGGTTAGAGAGTCCGAGCAAGATATTCTGAACCAGAACGTAGAATCAGTACAAGAACAATGGAGAATAAAATGAGATTATCAAGGCTAGGCGGGAGGTGTTTTCCTCTTCTACCTCTTGCAGAGGAGCGAGCAGATACCGGACGAGGTCAGACGTGGACGGGGAGGGAGACAGCCGGACTGCCATATCCGTGCAGGAGCCAGAAAGCCATGATAATCTTTGTTTTTGTTTCACTATATAAAGTTATACGGCCCGTTTGAGGGTCATCCTTTTTGTGAACCAAATGCCTGATTTCACACAGACGTCCAGAGCTGTGGAAACTTGTAATTTCAACTGCCAACGCAAATTAAATCTTTTTAACAGACAGAACTTTCTCCTGTAATTCCTTCTGAAAATATTGAACACGACAGAGGTTTGATACATTTGTCCATATTTCTAGAAATGAGAGCTGCTCCATCCAAAGAGGGATGGATGCCGTCTCTCCTAACAAGACCAGGTTTCCTCCAGAAGCTTTCCAAATTTTCTATGAAGCCCACATTGTTTCTGGGACACCACTCAGACAGCCAGCAATTTAAGGAGAACATGCGGCTAAACATGTCACTCCTGGTCTGATTGGGGAGGGGACCAGAGAAAACTACAGAGTCCCACATTGTTTTGGCAAAGTTGCACACCGATTCAATATTGATCACCTGTTGAGAGAAAAAGAAGAGAAAACAAGCAAAAAAAACAGAGCAACATACTAAACACAACACCACCACGTTAATCTAGCTACGTGTAAACTGCAGTAAATACTAAATATTGAATGTTGTTGTGCAGCACGCAGGACCGACAGCGCACAATGTGCTTTGAGGTAGCAGCCAAGAAAGGTGTAGTTTATGTCTATGAACAGTGAACACCTGTGTGCACACCTGTGTGGATCAGCGCGCTTGTATTCAAAAGGTTTCCCCATGTAATGGTCTGCAAGAGGGTGTAGAGAGCCATAGCCCCGCCCCCAGGGCATGAAGCAGGCATGGAGGAGATCCAGACATGTAGAGGCCCCAGAGTGCGAGAGCCCAAGGAGGAGCACCAGGGGGGCATCCGTGCCACCCTCCTGGGAAGAGCTGAGGAGAGCCCCAGACAAGGGGTCACCCAGTAGCCACGGAGCAGAAGCCAGAGAGGGGCTGCACTGGCGTGCCCGCCAGCTGTGCCAGAGTGAGCCGAGCCGCAGGCCCAGAGGCCGGAGGCCCGAGGGCCCCCTACGCCCCGGAATAGGCCTGACCGAGCAACAGGCACCAGGCCCCACCAAATAGCCACCGGGAGTGAGCTGGTACATACCTGAGCGTCCAGCCCTGGACACCAAGAACCACCAACGCACCGACCCCTGAGGGCATCAGTCACCAGCAGGGAGTGTGGAGAGATAGGCCTCCACACTTTGGAGGGCCTGGGAGTTCCCAGAGAGGTGGAGTCTAAGACCTGACCTGACATATAGACAGACACAAACATGCATTCCCACCCTCATGCACACATATACAAATACTCAACACTCACCCAACATAAAGATAGACACAAATGTTCACACAATCACACTCCCCAAACATACTCTATACCCCGGGTCCAGGTACCCTCACCCCCAGAGGGGGAAACGGCACCTAGACCCAGGAGATGTTACCCTTTCCCCCGGGGTGGAGGCAAGCAGTCTGCCCCGACTCCGCAGCAGCAGAGAGGCCCACATCCCAGATCCCAATCGGATGGCCAACACCTCCTCTGAGCCCCCCCGCCCCGATGGCCAGCAGAGAACGGGGGTGTGTGAAGACCCCATACCTCCCTACAGGCTACATTTATTAAAAGAACCATTAATGCTAAAAGAAGCATAGGCCATGTTGCTTGGTTAGAGATATTAGCTGCTATGTAAAAGTTTGTAATCAATTAAGCGCTACACAAACCCCACTGTGTGTAACAGGAAGTGGCACAATGAGATAAAGAAGTGAAACAGCAGTAATGACAGCGCACACAGAAGCCTTTAAAGAGTCCTCTTTCTGCTCATGACGAAAGTGAAACCGCTCGACTGCTGATATGATATAACCCTTGGTGTGCGGGCATGACGAAACAGAAGGACAGAAGAAAACGGAAATGGACATTTAAAAAAATATGGAAGCATTTCACAGAAAACCAAGTTAAATGAAAACTCTGCAACGCACAACAGCACTGCTGCTGTGCACGAGCATTTAAAAGAGAAAGAAGTCCAGGTCAGGCACAGTCTCAAACTCACAGGTTCAGGTTCAGGGGAACTGACGCTGATGGCTCGACGATCCAGCGAAGGATGACACGGGTCCGCCGTCATAAATAGTGCTTTCACGGGTTTTTCAGTGCACGCTCTGAACACTTAGATGGCACACTTGTTCTTGGAGGCGACCTCAACCTTGGATTAAATGAAGACATGGATACAGCATACAGTTCAGCAGGAACTCAGCGTAACTGGCAGTCCACAAATATAATCAAACAGTATATGAGCGACTTTGGTCTTTGCGATGCATGGCGCTCCCTTCACCCCACCAGTAAGGAATATACTTTTTTCTCACATGTTCATCACTCTTACTCTCGTCTGGATTATTTTTTGGTCAGCAGCTCACTGCTGAACGACATTTCAGACACTGAGATTCACCCTATAGCTGTCAGCGATCATGCTCCTGTATCTTTAACACTAATGCACAAGAATAATACTACACCAAGAAAAAACTGGAGATTTAATATATCACTACTTAAAGATGAAGACTTTATTAAATATTTTAAAAAAGAGTGGACTTCATATTTGGACTATAATGACACTCCCGAAACATCAGCTTCTGTTCTATGGGAAGCAGGGAAAGCTGTGATGAGAGGTAAAATAATTTCTTTCTCATCACATAAAAAGAAAAAAGAAAACAAAAATATTCAGGAATTAGAAAAAAACATCAAATCACTAGAAGAAGCCTACGCGTCCCACCAAGATCAGGAAACATTGAACAAAATACGCAAAACAAAACTAGAATTAAATGAAATTATTAATAAAAAAACAAAATTCTTAGTACAAAGACTACGCCTACAAAATTACGAACATAGTAATAAATCCGGTCAATTTCTAGCAAACCAGCTAAAAATAAATAAAGAAAAAACAACTATATGTGCTGTTCAAGATTCATCTGGGAACACAATATATGAGCCGATACAAATAAACAACATTTTCAGGGATTTCTATAAAACGTTGTATTCACCACAAATAAACCCATCTAAAAAAGAAATTGATCAGTTTTTGGACAACATAACTCTTCCAAAATTATTGGACACTCAAGCAATGGCACTGGATTCACCACTGACACCAGGTGAACTCCAGGAAGCCCTGATAAGTATGCCCAATAATAAGGCTCCAGGTCCAGACGGCTTTCCTGCAGAATTCTACAAAGAATTCTGGTCGATTCTAGCACCAGTTTTCTACAGAACGTTGTTGGAAATTAAAGAATAAGAAAACAGAAGCTACCAAAGACTTCTGGACAAATGCTTTAAATAACCTGGAGTAAATTGCGCTTAAGTTTGCTCACACACTTAAACTAAGTTGAGAGGGATCACGAGTAGATCCTTATTTTATTGTCATTGCTGGCACACACTGAGCTGAGGGGAAATCCCCTTCACTGCACCATTTCTTTTGAAACTTTGGGAATTATAACACTCCAAAAGGATTGCATATCTTTGAACTGAAGTATTTCTGTCTCTAAAAGAACTTATTTCAACCTTAATTACTTTAGTAAGCCCCAGACTAATCTAATCTAATGCAGACTGTCTGAGAAAGGAGTGAACCGCCTAAAAAAAGAACACATATAGCTCATATCCCCAAAGATGACAAGTCTGTAATGCATCAACTGTATTTAATAACTGCATGACTAATCACCCACTGCAACAAAGGAAAGAAAGTCCTGCTGAATCTTGCCGCATGCCAGGAGAACTTCCCACCTGGGAATCATTCAGAGATCACGGAAATACAGCTCATCCTTGACTGAGCATATTCTTACACTTACGTCTCTCATTTCCATCAAATAGCAATGAGCGCAATGAGTAAAATCTTTTGTCTTTGATTTATGTGTGAACGAGCTGACCACAGAGTCAGCACTCGGGCTGTTCAATGAAACATTGAAATTGTTGAGATGACATCATACAAACTAGTAAGACTGGCTGGATCCAGGCAACTAACCGCTCTTACTAGTTTGTATGATGTCATCTCAACAAGAACAAATTAAGTTGCTGAATTTCATGCAGATGCTACATGATTTAATTACGTTCACCATAGAAACATGGAATTATTTAGTTCAAATTACAAGTTTGGATCTTATGCATGTAACAACCACCCAATTTGATTTTGGAGGTCGACTCACGAAATTCACAAGATCACATTAGATGTCAAACCACAGGACAATCAGTGGGGTTACAAGAGGAAGACAACCACACCACGTGTATGCTGTTACTACTTCTTATGGTTTAACTTGTCAAGGACAACGGCATAAAGCATCATCAAGCATAGCTTTCCTACTTTTGTTAAGTCTGCATTGACACATTAATGCCATGGTGGTTCGTGCTGTTGCCTCAGAGCAAGAAGAGCCTGGGTTCAAATCCACAGTGTGGTGAAGTTTGCAGTGGGTTCTCTCTGCGTACTCTGGTTTCCTCCACAGTTAAAAGTCATGCAGTTGTAAGGGTAACTGGTTATTCTAAATTACCCAAAGGTGTTGAAGTGCAAATGGTGTTTGTCTCTGTATGATTGACTGGCGACCTGTCCAGGATGTACCCTGTCCCTCTTGCCCTATCACTTCCGCAGCCCAGATAAAGCTAAGAAGATGGGTGGATTGGAAGTTGCTGTAAATCCATTGATTTCTTTTGGTTGAACATTACGTAATATGAATACAACATGTACTACAGACATAAGTTACCTTTCATTCATTCAACAAGATTATCATTGGTGTAACAAACAAATACTTTACTAGTTCGTGTAACAAGACTGACTTTTGATGTGCCAAAGTGTTTAAACAAGATAAGACGGATTTAAATACATTTAATTAGACTAACGTGGTGCAAACATGTTGATTGAACAAAAGTCAAATTAATTGAATGTTAATGTTAATATTATGTTAAACCTACACACATATATCGTGTTGACACAACACAATCAAGATGGATTAATATAACATGATTTGTTTAGATGGAATATAAGTGGCAAGATAAAATTACGTTCATCCAATGAATTATTTTTTTGAGTGTACGCAGAACACAATGCACTTTAAAAAAGGGGGGAAAGCATGTTATAGTAAATAGTAACCCGAAGGAGCATGTTTTGAGGCGTGGTCCCACTCCTGAAATTCAGATACTTTATCTCCAATTAAGGAAAAAGTGTTTGAGGAAATAAGGTGAATATGCTGGTGCATAGTTACTACTCACATCAAGAAAACGAGAGGTAAACTGAACCAAGGATTATTAGTAACGTTGTTGCTCTTAAAAACATTGATCTGATCTGCGGAGGAGGAAAAGTACTGGTTTTGTCTTGTATGTTTTGATGAAAGGTGCATAATGTTTTTCAATGAAGGTTTAGATAAAAAGCAGGGTCTCACAACGGTTTCCCCCCAAACCTCTGCTCATAATGACCCCTTTTCACACCTTGGCTCATGTGATGCGTCACGTGACTGATAATGGATCAGCTACCCTCTTAAAGCACAGTCCCACTAGAGTTTAAATACCTAGGACTCTCCACCATCTGGTCTTAGGACTGAAGAAGCTTCTAGGATGAAATGTCCAGTTGCTTTTCTTTACTAGTTCCTTAGGTTACCAAGACCTGGATGACTGAGAACCTGCACAGATGAATCCCTCTTTAGTTTGACATTTTATAAAATCCTCTTATATGCATAGGTCAGCAGATTAAGCAGGTATTTGTCTAAGCCAATGTAAAATGGCTGAGCGGATTTGTACAGTTTAGCTTCCCTCCAGATATCCTGTTTTCAGTCTTTGTGCTAAGCTCTGCTGGATCTCCAAGTGTGTAAAAGCAAGAATGGCAGATGGTTTCAGCATTATCCAGCAAGCTCGTGTCCTCTGATACATTATGAGGCATCTCAGCTGGTTAGGATGAGAGGGAGAAGACACTCCTCTGAAGACACCCACTTCCGGCTTGAGTGAACACTGGCACATCTGGCTGCCGCTACTCACTCCCAGATAGCAAAATTGGTATGGCCCAGATCTGCCCACACAATGTGCTGACACATGGCCCATACACCACAAAGAATGACGGCCCTTTAGTGGGCCAGTTGCAGACACACTGGTGGTCCTGTCGTATCGATCTTTTGTGATATGACGGTGTATCACAAAAGATTGATATCAAACTGATCACTTGACCCATATTACGTTACTCGCTCTTGGAGTGAATCAACAAATGGCGAAACAACAGCTGTTTTTTAGAGAGTCTCAGCTCACACGTGTGTTTGTTTCATATTTTCAGTTGTTTCCCTCCACGGCTAAACAAACTCTCATCCGGTTTCAGTAAAGTACTGATGAACACAACACTGGACATAAGGAGCTTCTTTCAAAGAAGAAACTCAGGTAGATGTTATTTTATATATTATGCTTTGTATGTTGTTCAGTATATTTCTCTGCAAAACAAGAGGAACTTCAACACAGCAGGATATTCACAGATACATATATATTCATATTAAACCAGATATTTACACTTTAGGGAAAACATAAAAACATTTTACTGTTAAACCTAAATTTAGTGTAAACTTGTTTTGTTTTAGATAAATAAATATTGAAATATATTTTGAATTAGTTAAACGTCAGAATAAAGAGAGAGAGGGCAGGGGCGATTTCAGCCCATTTGAATCAAAGCACCCCAAAGAGTTCTTACTTTGACAATATTTGCTGTTTGTGGGACACACTACTAAAAATACAAAAAGCATACAGTACTTAATTGAGATGGAACATTTTAACAACAAAAGTATAGATACCGCCCCCCCCCTCCCAAAATGGTTTGTTCCAGCTCTCCCCTGCTCTGGCTCTAGCTACTGCCAGAGCGATGGCGGCTGAGACGCAGCAGAGGGAGGTGGAAGAGCCTGGCTTAAAACAGGACATGTTAGCTGCCTTTAACCTTGCGTTACTCTTTGTACAGTTGGTAGGAGTCAGACCATGTTTCTTTTAGCTGAAAAACATGACACCAGGTAACCTGCAGTGTGGGAAACGTGTTTCCCCACGATGTTTGCTGCCCTACAATCCGTCCTGCTCTGTAGTGAAATCAGTGATATTTGACCGCCCTGTTGCTCCCATTGAAATGTATACAGCCTATTTAAAATCTAAAACGTAACATTGTCTGTAGCCTGCTGTTGTTACCACTGTCCTGTTTGAAAAGGAATGAGAGAAGCTGCTTATTTTGTCATATGTGCCGATATTAAACCCAAGGTACTAACTAGCTAACTGACTGGATTCCCATTAACCTTATAACTGCTGTTGTGTGTGTGTGTGTGTGTGTGTGTGTGTGTGTGTACAGAGACAGCCAGGTTCATAATGGATATGAGGAAGTTTTTTCAAAAAAAGGAGCCACGTCAGGTAAAAGTGTAAAAACAAATCATCCGTCAATAAAGATTAATGTTGGATCAGTTTCAATATTTATATCTTTTATTAGATGTTCATGTGGTTTGGTTATTTGCCTTTTGGTTGAAAGTACACTGAGAGGACTTTTTGTTGGTGATCTTAATAGTATTTTTTAATCTAATTGAATCCAATCTATTTGTGTATGATTGTCAGTCCAAAGAGGGAACGTGAGGAGAAAGTACAAGGTCAGGAAGAACCAGGTGAGGACACAGACAGGGAGCAGTGACAGGCAGAAACTGTTAAACTGCTTGAGAGAGTTGATCACCAACAAGTGAGAGACAGATTTGCCAACCTCAAGGTGAGGCCACATAGGTTAAAATAAAAGGAAAAGTCTATAGAGCCATAGTAGCAATAAGATCTTTTTTTGGTGTACCACAGGCAAAGTTGCCTCCATTTTTATAATTTTTCTAATCAATATTTTGTACGTTTCAAGGACTCTGTTTTTGGAGTGTATTTTTATATATTTTAAAATGGTAACTGGCCTGTATCTGTATAGCGCTTTACACAACCAGTCATCCACCCATTCACACACACATTCACACACTGGTGCTGGACACTGGCGTCACCGGGCCCTCTGACCACCACATTCACAAATGTGAATCTCTGTCCAAAAAATCCACTCAGTTTACTTCTTACTCACTATGAGCATCATTCATTATTCTCCCCAGTAATTAAGGTTAGAATATGTACCAACATAAGCATCAATAACAGTAAATAATAAATATTGAATGTTTCTGAGCAGCACACAGGACTGATACTACACGGTATGCTTAGGTGCACACAGGTGTGCGTGAGCACGGTACTATTCAAAAGGTTTCTCCACCTAAGTGTGTAATAGTAGGTGTGGGGAGCCCCGCCCCCGAGGTTAGAAGCAGGTATGGAGGCGATCCAGGGCCCAGGCATCTAGAGGCCCCTCAGAGACGAGAGCCCAAAAAGGACCACCCGAGGTCCCCATGATTTCCACAACATGTATTTTTTCATGTAGTAACTTTATGTGTGTGGGCTGCAGCGCCTCACTGTGGAACGATGAAAGAACTGCAGTTACTGTTTCACAGCACTGTAGAAGTCGACTGTATTTTAACGCCAGTTATTCAGCCTTTTATCTGAGTGACAAAAAGAAAGTTAAATGGTCCCATCTGACCGTTTTCAAAGAGCAATAACACCGACGATGAACAAAGTACTTCATCAGCACCACTAATGTTTCTGGTGCTTGCTCTCATTTCAAATGTCAGTTTCTTTGTTGCAGATGTTTGTTGGATGAAATCAGCTCAGATCTGCTGCGCTGCTCTGGCTGAGTGTGAACCACTGCTTTCACACAGGGAGTCGGTCCTCCCCTCACGACCTCTGACCCGGCTGGTGTTTACATCAAAGACACACATTTGTGTGTCTGTGTGCTGCAGTCGTGGACATTTGAAATACATTTGATATACTATAAAATTCTATAGATCACTTTTATCTACATTTTTATACATAAATTTGGCTTCACTGAACAGGTTTGAAAGGTCTGTTGAGGGTTTTAGGTTTTCAGTGACCAACACCAACATGGGTGGGGGTGGGTGGTGTGGGTGGTGTCATCAGATAAGCAGTTGCCTCATGTCAAGTTTCT
The DNA here is from genome assembly GCF_041146795.1 of Maylandia zebra. Classification (NCBI taxonomy): domain Eukaryota; kingdom Metazoa; phylum Chordata; class Actinopteri; order Cichliformes; family Cichlidae; genus Maylandia; species Maylandia zebra. Next base: position 36,685,523 of record NC_135170.1, on the reverse strand, counting down.
TTTTTAGGTTGGTGAAGAGAAAATCTGTATTTACTCACGCACACATGCACACACGCACACGTTTTTGTCCTTTGCGAGGACGTTACACTGACTTTTGACTGACATCTTGAAGACCCTGAAACACTTGAGTACCCATTAACCAGCGCTGATGTCACCGCCTGCAGCTGTGACGGTTCATCGTACGGCGCCCTGCAGTTCCAGTCAGAGGAGGGTCAGAGGGAGGACCCGAGCTGGAAGCAGTCACATGGGCACAGTTAGAGTTAAGTGTCACTTCTGTGCTGCAGAAGAAGGACGATGGAGGGTCTGAGGGGTCTGCTGGTTCTGGTTCTGGTGCTGCTCTCTGTGCCGCGTTCAGGTGAGTCCAGATGTGGAGCTTTCCCTTTAAACCTGCTCAGCAGATGTGAGTCTGCGTCACTCTGTGATGCTTTTGTATCATTTTAACTGACAGTGAATCATATTTGACAACATGGAGGTGATAATGGTAATAATATTAATACATTTTATTTAGAAGCGCCTTTAAAGATCCTCAAGGTTTCCTCACATTAGTGTAACAAAATAAAAACAACTATGGAATCACGATGAAGGGTATGAAATTCTAGATGGTTTTAAGATGTGATTTAAAATTTATTGAGAAAGCTGGTGGTCTGGAGATCTGGTGGAGGTGCATCCAAAGTATGGGCTCTGAGTTTCGTGGTAGTCAGGGGAGCAGGTGGAGCAGACAGAAGGGAAGCTGAAGAAGAGCGGAGCGTACGATGGAGTGAGTATGTATGAAGATCAGGTAAATATGGAGGAACGAGGTTATGAAGCGCTTTGAAAGTGAGAAGCAGGATCTTGAAATTGACACGGAGGTGAACTGGGAGCCAGTGGAGCTGTTTAAGAACTGGTGTTATATGTTCAGTGGATCTAGTTCTGGAAATAAAGCAGCTGTGTTTTGAACCAACTGCAGTTTATGGAGGGATTTATGAGGCAGAGCACAGAGAAGAGAATTACAGTAATCTAAACGAGATGTGACGAGCATGGCGGTACTGTTTGAGGTGAGTGAGGGACGAAGGCGGTTAATATTAGTGATATTATTTATCTGTGCTGTGAAGGACAGAGGGCTGTCGAGGATGACACCAAGACTCTTAACCTGCGCCATCACCTCACAGTAACGGGGTCCTGGGTTCATGTGCACCTGCAGGTCAAGTGATGATTCGGATTTAGGCGTCTACCTGGGAACTGGATAGACTCCCAATCCTGTGGTGCCAAAGCAGATGATGGACGAGCTACATGCACTGAATAAATCTGTTTAAGCTCACATAGCCTAGGTGGCTACTGTGGCACATCATGGGTTCCACTTTGTTATAGTCTGTGTGAACGTGGTTAATACAGACAGTAACGATATCATAGATCAGTATCGTCCCTTCTGTGTTAAGATAGAACTTTATTAATCCCTCGGGTGGGTTCCTCTGGGAAATTCGATACAATTAACGCGACTGTTGCTTACGCCTTCGTTACGTGTCAGCCAGTGTAGCGTAACCCCCCCCCCCTCCACACACACACACACACAGTGGACGCAGCTCCTCCACAGAAGGTAGAAGAAATGAAACTGTCAGACCTGAACTCTGCCCCCTCACAAAGATTTGCGCTGCAAACAGACATGAATGACGAGTAAAGACGTTAAAGTGAGCAGCACGTGAATCGCACAACGCTGTGAGGTGCTCGTAGAGAAGCTGCGGGACTAAAAACCTGAAAGCCGTAATAACAGAATCACGTTCTTAACATTGTGTTTTATACCTTTCATCCCACATTTTTATTTTATCATAAAAACTTGAAACAATCACGACCGTGAAGCCCGTGTTCATTCACAGCAGAGTCATGGTAAAAGTTGGTGTGACAATTTCAGTGTTGTACTACAACACACGTGTGACGTTTGTTCCAGCCTGGCCACAGGACGTTCTCCTGGGTCTGGAAGCTGTCGAGAGGACTTCTTGGATCTGCTGAAAACAGAACAGGCCTGAGATGGTTTTAAGTGAAATAAACAGAAAAAACATTCAACTTTCACCAAAAACGGCCTTCAGTGCTCAGTGACTGCTCTTACTGCTTCACACTTCTACTGAATCAAGTTTTTAAGTGCAGAACTTTACTCTGTAGTGAAGTACTTTTACTCCACTACAGAGTAAAAGTACTTTAAGTGGAAGTACTTCACAAAAGGACCACAGCGGCTTGTAGCGTGACGGGTTCGGGTGTTTTCTGTGGAAAACACTCAAAGTGTAGAGTTGTTGGTTCAGGAGATCAGATCTAAATCTGTAAATAATCAACCTGAACAAACACACACACACACACACACACACACACACACTGTGTTTTAATTGTCACTTTGTCGGATTTTCATTCAGCAACAATCCTCCAGGTTAGCAGTTAGACGGACATCAATGATTCTGACTGTGAGACGAACATTAAACTGTCTTTGTGCTTCGTTTGCTTCTGTTTTTGGAAGTGAGCCTGAAAATTGTGCAACTTTCACTAGAAGCAAAAACGAACTTTCCCCTATGTCGACATCCCCCCCCCCCCCCCCCCCCCCCACACACACACACACACACACACACACACACACACACAAAGACAAACAAAGACTGATTAATCAAATAAAGCATGAAATGAAGCAGACGGCTCGAGCGGAGATGCTGCCTGCACGTGTGCACAGCAGCATGTGCAGCAGTCTCCCAGGCTTTCCTTACTAATGTTGTCTAACATTGCACTCTTCTACATCACAGGTTGGTTATTAGGAGAAAATGTATCTGATGATAAACACTGATGCTGGATTGTTTTTTTGTTATTATTATTAGTCCTTTATTTATCCAGGTAAAAGTCTCATTTCCACGAGAGCATGTACCACATAAGTATATAACATTTAAAACAAATACAGTATCCCGTACAAACATGTGAGAAATATACAATAACAGATCAGTTAATTAATCAGATTATAACTGATCTCAGAGCAGTGAAAGCAGAGCAGAAGTTAATCACGTATGTTTAAACGATCAGAAAAAGCTGCTCAGCTTGACCAGCTGCAGACACCGTTTACACCAGCACGCCAGTGAAATCATCAACCAGTCAAGCAGAGTCGTGCCTGTTTCCAACTGACGCCACAAGAGGGCAGTAAGCTAAAGGATGGCTGCAAACAGGCAGTGAGAGAAGCTTTAAGGGCCTGAGGTCGCATTCACTTTGGCAGGGTGTGAGCACAAGCACTGCTTGCATTGCTTTCAATCTCCCTTAACCTTGATTCCAAAATGAAGCCAAAAATGTGATCTGAATAAATCACAAAACCCTTTGTTGAAGGTTTGAGGACAAAATGTCCCCGTAAACCATAAAGACCATCCATCCATCCATCCATCCATCTTCATCCGCTTTATCCGAGGCTGGGTTGCGGGGGCAGCAGCCTAAGCAAAGAGGCCCAGACCTCCCTCTCCCCAGCCACCTCCTCCAGCTTATCCGGGGGAACACCAAGGCGTTCCCAGGCCAGCCGAGAGATATAATCTCTCCAGCGTGTCCTGGGTCTGCCCCGGGGCCTCCTCCCGGAGGGACATGCCTGGAACACCTCACCCAGAAGGCGCCCAGGGGGCATCCTTGTCAGATGCCCGAACCACCTCAGCTGGCTCCTTTCGATGTGGAGCAGCAGCTGCTCTACTCTGAGCCCCTCCCGGATGGCCGAACTTCTCACCCTATCTCTAAGGGAGAGGCCAGCCACCCTTCGGAGGAAGCTCATTTCTGCCGCTTGTATCCGCGATCTCTTCTTTCGGTCACTACCCACAGCTCGTGGCCATAGGTGAGGGTAGGGACGTAGATCGACCGGTAAATTGAGAGCTTCGCTTTTACACTCAGCTCCCTCTTCACCACGACGGACCGGTGCAGCGTCCGCATTACTGCAGCTGCAGCCCCAATCCGTCTGTCGATCTCCGGCTCCCTTCTCCCATCACTCGCGAACAAGACCCCGAGATACTTGAACTCCTCCACTTGGGGCAGGAACTCATCCCCGACCCGGAGTGGGCACTCCACCCTTTTCCGGCTGAGAACCATGGCCTCAGATTTGGAGGTGCTGATCCTCATTCCCGCTGCTTCACACTTGGCTGCGAACCGTTCCAGTGCGAGCTGGAGGCCCTCACCCGATGAAGCCAACAGAACCACATCATCCGCAAAAAGCAGAGATGAGATTCTGAGGCCACCAAAGCAAAAGCCCTCCGCCACTTGGCTGCACCTAGAAATCCTGTCCATAAAAATTATGAACAGAATCGGAGACAAAGGGCAGCTACAAAGGTAGCGATTCATGGAGAGGAATCGCTACCTTATCGTCGTGGAGGGGTTTGTGTGTCCCTGAGATCCCAGGGGCTATGTTGTCTGGGGGCTTTTGCCCCCTGGTAGGGTCTCCCATGGCAAATTGGTCCTGGGTGAGGGACCAGACAAAGAGCGATTCAGAAGACCCTTATGAAAATACCATCGAGGGAACAGTTTACCCTGCCCGGGATAGGGTTACCGGGGCCCCGCCCTGGAGCCAGGCCCGGGGAGGATGCCCGAGGGCGAGCGTCTGGTGGCCGGGCCTTGGTCCGTGGGGCCCGGCCGGGCACAGCCCAAAGAGGAGACATGGGCCCATCCTCCCGCAGGCCCACCACCCGCAGGAGGCGCCATAGGGGTCGGGTGCATTGTGTGCCAGGTGGCGGCCAGGAGCGGAGGCCCTGGCGGACTGACCCCCGGCTGCCAACACTGGCAATAGGGACATGGAATGTCACCTCTCTGGTGGGGAAGGAGCCTGAGTTAGTCCGTGAGATTGAGAGGTACCGGCTAGATATAGTCGGGCTCACCTCTACACATGGCTTGGGCTCTGGAACCAGCCTCCTGGAGAGGGGCTGGACTCTGTCCCAGTCTGGAGTTGCCCCTGGTGAGAGGCGGCGGGCTGGGGTGGGTATTCTAATATCCCCTCAGCTTGCTGCCGGTACGTTGGGGTTCTTCCCGGTGGATGAGAGGGTTTGTTCCCTGCGCCTTAGGGTCGGGGAACGGGTCCTGACTGTCATCTGCGCTTATGCACCGAGTGGCAGTTCAGAGTACCCAGCCTTCTTAGAGTCCCTGGGGGGGGGTGCTGGAGGGTGCTCCACCTGGAGACTCTGTTGTCCTGCTGGGAGACTTCAATGCTCACGTGGGTAACGACATCAAGACCTGGAGGGGCGTGATTGGGAGGAACGGCCTCCCTGATCTGAACCCGAGCGGTGTTTTGTTATTGGACTTCTGTGCAAATCACAGTTTGGCCATAACGAACACCCTGTTCGAACATAAGAGTGTCCATAAGTGCACGTGGCACCAGGACGCTCTAGGCCGTAGGTCGATGATCGATTTTGTAATCGTATCAGCAGACCTGCGACCATATGTTCTGGACACTCGGGTAAAGAGAGGGGCTGAGCTGTCAACTGATCACCACCTGGTGGTGAGTTGGATCAGGTGGTGGGGGAGGACGCTGGACAGACCCGGTGCACCTAAACACGTAGTGAGGGTGTGCTGGGAACATCTAGCAGAGGCCCCAGTCCGTAAGATCCAAATATAACTGAGTCTGAGTGACTCTTATAAGACGTAATGCTAGTGTTGGATTGTTATGTGTTCTGAATGGACACAAAGTTTCTCCTGTTTTCTCTGATTCGTGGTTGATTTTAAAATATTTAAAAAATATATTTTCTACACAATAATAATGGAGCATGAGGCAAAAATGCTCTTATAAAGATGGCTAAGAACTCAAAGGTGTGTCCGTCATTCATCTTTCCTGTCACCCTTGTGTGTGTGTGATTCTGCAGACTGTGTGAGGTGTTTCACACGCTTCGACCTGAACACAGGTGAGTGTAATGAGGAGATCGGTGAGGTGGACGAAGACGACTGCTGTCAGAACCCAAACTATGGTTACATGGAAACAGACGGACAGTGTGAGTCCTGTGGGTGAGTACACACACACACACAAACACACACACACACACAGTAAAAACTGCTGATAACTGCTCCTCCACCAACACTGTTGTGTGTCTGTTGTGTTTTCAGTCTCCTCAAGTGGTCTTCTTGGTCGTCATGGTCACTGTGCAACGTGCTGTGTGGGCAGGGAGTGAGGCAGAGAAGCAGGAAGTGTTTCGGTATCGACCAGTCAGAGTGCGAGAATGCTCCACTTTCTGAAAAACTGCAGACTGAACCCTGCAATGGCGTCTGCTGCGACGGTACACACAGAAACACACAGAGACGTACACGTTGTGTTTGAATGTGCTAATTACCTGTGTGTGTGTGTGTGTGTGTGTGTGTGTGTGTGTGTGTGTGTAGATAAGGGGTGGAGCTCGTGGCTCGGCTGGTCTCCATGCTCAGTCACCTGTGGAGGCGTCGGAGTCAGGAAGCGAAAGCGAGAATGCTCCAGTCCTCCTCAGTGTCGCATGGCTTGCAGCGGTCCTTCAGAGGAAACAGAGAGATGTGCAGCTGAAAACACCTGTCCAGGTAACATTGATGTCATTCATGCTCTCAGGGTTCACAGGCTTATTTGTGTTGAGAGTTTTGGGGGGACAGGTGTGTTTCTGATAAAGGTCAAAGGTAAGTGGTGTGTGTTACTTTTAAAGCGGTTCAGTAAAGTCTTTCCGATACTCAGTTCCCACCTGTCACCTGTCTCTCTGTCTCACCTGTGCGTTTCAGTCCACGGTGGTTGGTCCAGCTGGTTTAGCTGGTCTCATTGTTCTGCTACGTGCATCGCTAAATCAGATGGCGATGTCATCGTTCCCTCCAGGGTGCGACATCGCGCCTGCTCTAACCCCATGCCGTCAGACAACACATCGCCACCTGGCAACAGTTGCCCTGGAGACGCCTTACAGGTGCAGCACTGTAGCGAGCTTCCCAACTGTGCAGGTGAGAGAGGAACCAACTCATGATGTGATCCGAAAAAGGTCAAAATTATCAAATTATCTGAGCTCTTATTGGCTGTCTCTGCAGAGGACGGCAGCTGGGGCGCGTGGTCTCCATTCAGGCCATGCTCAGTCCCTTGTGGGGAGGGGCTGCAGCTGTCAGAAAGGAAATGTGATAGCCCCGCCCCTCGATATGGAGGCAAAGTCTGCGAAGGGCCGAGCACTCAGAGCAAGATTTGTGAGAGTCCATGTCCAGGTAACACACACACTGACAAACACCTGGAGCCTTGGACTGCAACACACTCAGTGACGTTACTGCTGAAAGCCTCCCTGCTGCGTCTCGTCCACGCTTCCTGGACGTCTGAGCAGGATCCCTGTTTGCTGATGTTGTGATGCTGTGGTTTAATGCTCCTTATCGATCTTTTAAAACACAAAAGCTGACGCTGTGTAAAATGTAAATAACAACAGAAGGATTTACAAAAATCATTAACACACATTTTATTTACAACAGAAAACATTCAAAATTAGGTCATTTTCTTTTTATTAAAGTTATTTTATTAAAGTTTTACTCCGCATGCCGCCTCTCCTGGAGTTTGTACGCATGTCAGGTGACATGACAGTTAGTGTTAGCGGGATCTCTGCGTCTCTAACAGTTGACGGGTTCTGGTCTGGTTGGTCGAGTTGGGGCGAGTGTTCAGGTTCCTGCATCCCGCAAGGCAGAGCCATTAGAAGGACTCGCCAGCGCGCCTGTTCTAACCCCGCCCCTTCATCCAACCCACCTGGTCAAAATTGTCAAGGTGACAGGCACCAGACAGAGAGCTGCAACCACCTGCCCTTCTGCCCAGGTACACCTGTGTGTTTCCCTACCTGTACAAGTCCTTTATGACTCCCCAGTAAATAAAAGGAGTCAGTAGCGCCCCCTGGAGTCAACACAAAGACAATAACCGGTTTTCCCAACTTTTTAAAAAAAAAAAAATCTCTCCATCAGTGAATGGAAGTTGGGGGTCATGGTCGCCCTTCAGTTCCTGTCCTGTTACCTGCGGGCTGGGACTTCAGGTATCAGCCAGGAGATGTGACAGCCCCTCCCCTCAACATGGTGGTAGCCCATGTCTGGGAGAAGCACGTCAAACAAAGATCTGCTCAACCAGACGCCACTGTCCAGGTTTGGTACCTCAGCGCAGGTGAAAGGAAAAGACTGCGGCACAAGCTTCTGATTCATGTCCAACTTCTGTGTTTTCAGTGGACGGCGTGTGGTCCGAGTGGTCCGAGTGGAGTGACTGTAAGTACCCGGGCGGGCGAGACATCCGCTGTAGGAAGACTTACGGCAGCCATTCACGAGTGCGCGAGTGTCTCCATCGGGCTCATAACGGGTCCCTCTGCGAAGGTGAAAACCTGACTGAGAGACGAGTGTGCTACCACATCAAAGGCTGCAACAGTGAGTCTGTCCTCAACTTTCAACACATTATGTTGACTTTCTAAAGAAAGGCTGAATGAGCTACACCTCGTGTTTGGAAAGGCGAACGGAACCTGTTAGAGTAACATGGGAGACCGGTGTGGCCTCACTGCTGGAGCCTCTGCTGGCCAGTAGAGGAACTGCAGGTCCTGGTGGCTCACCGGCTTCGTTTTCAGGAGTTTTTGGAGGTTGCTGCTTTCTCATCACATTTTTGTGTTACAGTGAACGGCCGCTGGGAGGCCTGGACACCGTGGAGTCTCTGTGATCCACCCTGTGGCGAAAACTCGGTCCGGTCCAGGAAGAGAATCTGCAAACCTGATTACACCGGCTACAAGTCAGTTTACAGACTGGAAAACAAAGACACAGCAAACCAAATCAAATCTGTCGTGCAGTTAAAAATCCAGTCGGGAGCTAAGATTCTAACATCACAGTGAGAACCTTAAAGTCTGAAGCCTTGTTTCATAGTCGCAGCCACAGTTTAACCAGCTGTGAGCTCCAGGGCATCTTGGATGTTAGGTAATAGATGCTACCTGGGCTAATATCACCTGTGCACAGGCCGCTGTTAAAACGCAGATTTTAAAAAAGAGCAATAACAAAAAGCCAAAGCGTCACGGATGGTAGCTGGCTGTGGTTGAAGTACACGTGAGCTGGTCAGACTAACTCACTTTCACCGCTTCAGTGTTCACTCAGCTCTGTTAAAAACAGGTGAGGGCAGAAGAAGCAGGTTTACACACTTTGGTCATCTTTTGATTCCAACCGCGGTTCGACTTCACTGTGTGAAACCCAAACAATGCTCACGGCAGAACACAAAACTTACCACAAACCTTTTAAAATTTCATGACAAATATTAATGTCAGCAAAATATCCCAGAAAAAAGTTTCTGCAAAAAACTGAATGTCTCGTCTGCAGTACATTCTGCAAACTCCGCTAATCTGGAGGAATAACCTGTGATCTGCAGGCCGTCAGGCAGCAGCGCATTAAAATAGGATGATTCGAACATTTGACATGTTTTCTGCACGTTACTGTGAATAAAATACAGGTTTGCCCCTGCAGCCGTGGTCTCCGGCTTATCCGGGTTCAGGTCGTCAGTTGCTTTGAAAGTGAAATAAATCCAAGTACGACGGTTTTTTAGTGAAACTAGTGTCAAACTGCCGTTCTGCGAATACTACAACGTGTGTTTGTGTGTTTGCAGCCTTTTCCCTCCTCGTTCGTCGGAGAAAGCTTCATTTTATGGGACACCAAATGTCAACTGCGGCCCGTTGCCCGACGGCGAGCAGCAGGACCAGAGCGAGTCCTGCATCAACATCCCCGCCTGTGCCTAACCTCGTACATTACCAACAGTCCAGACGTCTGACTGCAGGCGGAGCTTGTGCTGCTGTTATTAGAATGATGTCGTAGATTACATTTGACCTGTGAAGTCAAAACTTCAGCGGCGTGTTTGTAATGATGATAGTTATTGTAATGGTTTCCAGCCTGGGGCCCAGGTGGCTGATGGGAGCAAAGACGCACACATCCAGCCACACAAATCTAACTTTTGTTGTGAAATGTTGGCTCATTCTACCTGTGCTGAAAGTTTTGGTTCATTAAATGATTTCAAGTCTATTTTGGTCATTTTGAGTCATGACGGAGGATCGAATCCTCTGATGAGCTGCAAATGGATCCAGCTCATTGATACTGTAACCACGACAACAGAGAAGGGCACTTTCATCACAGCAGACTCGAAAACACCAATAACTGCACGATCACTGATGGCAACACAGATTAATTTACTCAAACTGTTGATTCTGTTCATCTGGTGACTCCTTCAGTCTCAGCTGACTGCAGGTTTCCAACCTTATAAGCAGTAGTGACTGAAACCCGCCCACTGAATGAAGCTGGGAGGTCCGTTTATGATCAATATCCAAATTGTCATCACCTCTGATCATTTTGGGATTTCCTTACCTGGATGCCTGAGCATGCATCAGCACATCAATTCACTTTGTTTGCATCAAGGTAATAATAGGTAAGACCTCGGGGGAGGAAGCAAACACTGAAGCTGGTTCAGAGGAAGAGTCGAATGAACAGCAGCTGTTGGTGAAGCTGCTCTGCTTCTCAGATCTGTGCGAAACACAGCTGGAAGTTCTCGCTGTGATCTCGGACTTCTTTGTGCAGGAGGAGCGTTTTCAGGGCCGGACGAAGGTCCTTTAAAATATGCTTTTATAAATCCATCAGCTCTCTGCCAGAGCTTGTTTTCTCTCATCCTCCCTCTCTGAGCCCGTTTCTGTTAAAAGGGAGTTTTTCCTTCCTACTTTCACCGAGTGCTGCAATCATCCGACCGCTCGGTCTCCTAACACTGTATCATCTCTCAGTTCTATATAAAGCACCTCGAGGGGCTGTTATGAATTAATAAAACACCGAACACACACATGTACTTTTACTTCCGTCACTTCCACAGACTTTTTACTGTGCAAAAGTCTCGAGCCTCCCTCACTTTTTCATATTTTGCAGTGATTTTGTGAACCGTGTTCATGAAATACAGAATATCAGTGAGGAAGAGTTTGAATCACACGAACGAGCTGGTGTGAGCACAGTCTCAACTCCGCTTTCTCATAGCTCATCAGTTTATCAAAGAACAGCACTGACGTGCAGCTGAAACCATGACCGCGCCTCCACCATGCGTCACAGACGGCTGCAGACTCACTGTTGGACCTCCTCGGAGCCTCATGACGCTTGAAAGGTTCAAAGGTCAGAGTTCAGCGTAACAAAAACATTGGTCTGAAAACAGTCAGGGCCAAGGACTGGACTGAAAGCCTTCAGCAGCTAAAGAAGTATTGGTCAACTTAAACAATCACCGAGTCGGCTCTTTGCAAACAGAAAGACATGAGCTGAGGCTCAAGACTTTTGCACAGCAGACTCTGGTTTTCAGGATTGCCTTTGGAATTAATAACAATAACAATAATAATAATAATAATAATAATAATAATAATAATAATAATAATGACGATGATGGATTGGATTTATAAAGCGCTTTACAATGCCACTATTCATTCACACACTGAGCCACAGCTGCAGCCACAGCTGCCCTGGGGCAGACTGACAGAAGCCAGGCTGCGTATCATGCCATTCCTGGAACCTGTGTACAGATCAAAGAAGGAGAGCGCCTTGGTCCCGCCCACACTGTTTTATTAACAGGTGACAAGCACAGATTACTGCCCCCCACACCACAGACAAGCACACCTGCAGGTGCAGGTTCACCCCCACGTTCACCGTTTGACATCATGGAAGTGCCCGCAGGGCACTCACATCCCAGCTCCAGCGTTCCAGTCTTCCCAGTGTCTGAATGCACTCATGTCCAGTTCATCTGAACGCCAGCTTGTTCCAGTGCAGCTTGGGGAAGCTGTAGTTCAGTAGTCGTCACAGTAGTCGTCCTGTTTCTTCTTCTTTTCTTATTTTTTGGTAATGACGCCCCGACAGGCGGAGCGGTGGTCGCCTCCAGGATCCCGGCCGCCGTACTGAGCGCGCCGCCTCACACACCGACGCGTTACAGGCCAGATGCATGAAGGAAACACTCGCTTTGTGCTGTTCGTATTCAACTCCGATATTCAAACTGAGCTTCAAACACCGCCCGACCCCTCCACCTCACACCACACTTTTAATGGAGTCGGGTCGTTTCTGTCCGTTTCTCTGTAACTTTGAACGATTCTGTTTTGTGCAGTGGTTGGTCAGGTGTGCAAAGGTGTGCGAGTGGGCGGGGTTTGATCTCATTGGGACGTGTTATAGGTGAATGAATCACTTTCAGAGTTTCTGCCTTCAACGTCCAAGTCTGCTCATATCTGAGCGAGCTGAAGGAAGAAAACGAGCGTCCACGATCACCTGTCGCTCTCTGAAGGGTCAGCTGACTCCCCGCGGCTCGAGACCGTGGAGAAAACGCCGCTGCAGGAACTAAAGGACGGCCAAGTACCACTAGCTCAATGATAAAACCCCGAAGCTGACCTAGGCTCATACTCAGGAAATATTTCAGTGACATTCACAGCGCGCTCCTCTTCCTGGAGCTCCACACCTACATTCAGACTCCGCCTTTCCTCACCTGCAGTGCAAAAATCGTACCAAAGGTTTCAGCGTACACGAGATCGACGAACGGGGAGCGGTTTGCGAGGACTCATCTTCAGGATCGGGCCAAACTCACAAAAGTCGCTCAGTGCAAATATGAAAGTAAACAACTTTACACGACGGCGCAGCAGACGGCGGACGTCTCCGAGCCAATCAGACGAGAGCTGCTCACGCTTCAGCGGCAGCGCGAACATCACAAGGACGTCATCCTCAACCCAGAAAGGTCTCCCACATTCTTACAGATGGCAGACGTTTGAGGATCTATGGATCAGACTCCCAGCTCACAGCTGATGCTGACCGCTCTGCATGTTAGAGCCGATCAAATCTTAATGATCAATCAAGCTACGAATCAGCTGATCCGACGAATCAAAGCTGCTTAAATTTAGCTTTAAAAGGTTCAATCATACGGAGCCCCGCAGGGGACATGGGAGAAAAAAAATTAAGACGTGCTTTTGTGAGATCGCGCAAAAGTTGAATTCCAACAATGGCGGCAGCTGCTTAGTTGTAATATTCCTCTTTCTGGGTCACAAAATACACTTTTAAGATATTTTGAGGCGTGAATGTAGTTGTGTAAACGTCAGATACCTGCTCGGTTTACAAGACATCACATATTTGCAAAAGTGCTCCGACGTTTTCGGAGATCTGACACCCGCCATCTCGAAGCTGACGGGAGGTCGAGACCTACTACGGCCGGGAGGAACACCGCTTTCCCGGCACATCGTGCCTCGACCTCCTGGTCGGCTTCGAGCCGGCGGCCTCCGAAGAATGCGGCTAAAACTTTTGCGAGGTCCCGCAAAAGTCCGTCTTAATTTTTTTCTTCCTCCATGTCCCCTGCGGGGCTCCGTACAATCATTCGTTTATTTCTGTGATGTTTTATTCATTTAAAGACCTTTTGGTGCATTCAGGGGACGCTCTCACACTTTGTGCTGCGCCGAGCTCTGAGCTGGGATAAATCTGTACCGCCTTCTGCTCTCGGGATCAGAGACCCTCTCGTATCGTCAGAGGACCCCAGAGGCGACCGACACTTTCTCAGCTCCTTTCTCTTTTACTGATTTTAGCTAACATCGCCGTCTGGCTGCTCAGCGATGACATCAAAAGAGAGGCGGAGTCTCCACATCCCCGGCCCCTCCCCTGTCGACTCCCCGTGAGCCGATCAGAGAGCTCAAAGGAGGGTGGATCATCTGAAACCCGCCCGGATGCGGGACTGAGCGGAGGGAGCCGATTGGCTGAAGTCTGAGAGTTCAGCTTGATTTTTGAACATCCTTCAGTGTTCGAGTCCGAGAAACAAAGAAAAGGAAAGAACTGCAGAGAGAGAAGAAGAGGAGACGCCGTCATCACTACAGTGCACACTTATCTGTGTTAGCTTAGCATCAACAGTCTAACACAAAAACCTAATCATGAATGTAATCTCATTACTTCTGTCTGTAAGGAAATCAGTTGTTTAAGGTGAAAAAATAATAAAATTCTGTGACAAACTAAAAGAAACAAACCGTCATGCTAACAGAGCATCTGCGTCCTGTTAGCAGTTATTAATAAAGCACACAGTGATCATCACTGGGAACTGACACTTTCAAGTTGCTCTGAAACAGCTAAAAAATAAATAAAAATAAAAGCTTTGATCTGAGCGCATGTCTGAAACGTGAAGATGACTCACGCCGGCTTCGGGCTCCGGTGCTACGTTTGTGACTCGACCCCCGGCTGGCCGCCGCCCTCCGTCCCCCGCTCCTTCTGCTCCTTGTCCTCCTTCAGCGTGGGGCTGATCTCCTCTTCGGGGTCGTAGTAATAAAACTTCCTCAGGTAGGCGATCAGAGGCCTGAGGGGAGCCAGGACAGATGTTAGCGGCTCGCTTACACTCTCCGACATTCAGGCGCGTTTTTACAACATGGACCTCGACGCAGACACGCACCGACTGATTTTTTTAGTAACAGCAATTCAGCAGATCACAGGACGCCGCTCTGGATCGTCTCCATCACAGCGACGGCGTTAGATCACCTTCGATCCGTTACTCATACCGAGGCTCTCAGCTAGCTTTAGCTTTTTGTCATGTTCTGGTGTGCTCGCTAACAGCAGGTCACCGTGAGAGCGCATGAAACGGGCTGTAATGAGTCACAGGTGAGACTCTACCTGCAGTTACATCACATGATCAAACCAAACATGTGAAACTGACATGAAGGATCAAATAAACAAAAGCTGCACAAGGAAACTAAACCAAATGATGCTTTAAAGAGAAACCCGCCACTGGTCTCAGTCACGCTGCAGCCCTTCATGCGTTTTGTTTTGGGTCAATATGATTATTTTCAACATTGTTTTAAATCCTCGCCCGGCGTCCTTCGAGGACCGCGGGATCTCGTGTCATGAAAAAGATCCACGGGACAGATAAACGTCAGCTTTGCGTCTCTAAGGTCAGGAGGACCGTGTCTGACGTGGGAGCGCTCAGGCGGGTACGTACGTGGGCAGCGGCAGCTCCTGGATGTGGTCGATCCGGACCAGCTGTCTGATGCAGAAGCGACAGAGATGCTGCAGAGACTTAACACTGCTGAACCTGGAGACCGGGTACAGGAGCTGGACTGGGGTCGGCGGCAGACCTGAACACACAAGGACACGAAACTCAAAATATATTAAATAAAGATTTTATATCAAGGAAAGTGAACCGGACAAAAGGCGAATCAATTCAAAGTCCAGTAATTATTATAGGAACATATTTGTGGACAGCCAGGCTTGTAACTAACGCTGATGTGTCCAGATACTTACTGAGTGTACTTGTAAAATGTCCTGTCTGTGAAGGTAATGTAGATGAACTAATGTCTTCATTGGATCCTATAAACCTATCAACCCCCCCCCCATATATAATATAATACACGGAGCATCACTGACAGCACGAAACATGGACGCAGCTTCAGGGTTGGACAAACATTGAGGTCACACTGGCTGCGTAGTTGAGTAGTGTGGCTGTGACCCACGAGGCTCCCTGTTAGAATCTAATGATGAGCGGCTGCAGCCAAATCAAATCAAATCAAAATCAAATCACTTTTTATTGTCACATCACATGTGCAGGCACACTGGCACAGCACATGCGAGTGAAATTCTTGTGTGCGAGCCCCACAAGCAACAGAGATGTGCAAACACAACAACACAAACGAGCAAAATACAAGAATGGCCAACCTGAAACTAATAAATATATGTACAATATATAATAGTGTATGCATTTCTGGATGTGTATACTAAATATTTTCCTACGTGTGTGTGTGTGTGTGTGTGTGTGTATACACATTTTTACAAATTAAATAGTAAAAAAATAAAATAAAATAATAATAATAATAATAATAATAATAAAATATATAAAATATACAGAGTTGAATATGTGCAAAACAAGTGGCATTTATATGCCACTTGTTTGTGGTGTTTGTGGTGCGTCCGAGGCTATGTCACGCGCTTGTGCAGCCACAGATATCCTGGAGCTGATTGGATGCTGGTACCTGGGACTCGCGAGCGCAGGAAGTACAGGAACTTTCCGTTCTTGGAGTGCATGATGGCTCGCTCGATGAACTCCACCACCGAGTGACAGCGGTCCTCAAACTTTGGGTGACACCACAGGCTGAACGTCCCTGCAGGACGAGAAACCGTGAGACGGGGACGCAGGCTCACAGGCGAGGCGTGGCGCTGCACAGGTGTGTGTGCGTTACCTCTGTAGTGCTCCATGCGTGTGTGGTGTGTGATTCCCTGCGACCTGAAGCTCAGACTCAGGATGTAGCGCGGGTCTGAGCTGTCCCGCACCAGAAACGAGCCGTCCGGTTTCCCCTTCAGCTTCATCTCAGCGTCCTCCCAGTTCATCGGCCCCCAGTACCAGCCGCACTGAAAGCAGATGCACAGGTTAGCTCCGCCCACTCGCACAGCAGGCTACAAAAGCAGGCGATAGTAGCTCCACCTTCTCCAGCTCCCTGAGGCTGGTGGCGAAGTTGCCGGCATCGGGTCGACTGAGCGGGCAGCGAGGGGCGAGCCGGGGGGGCGGGTGCTGCCCGTCGGGCCGCAGGGGGACGGGTCGAGGTAAACCTCGCAGGAAGGTGTCTGAAGGAGATGGGGGGGGCATGAGTTTACATAAACAAATACAGCTACAGAACAAAGATAAAAACGAAAATCAGGACGTAAAAACAAACTGTCACAACTGATGTTTGAAGTTTAATTATTGAAAAGCAAAACAATGACAAATGTGCTCATGAGTCAAAGCTAAAAATCAACACAGTAAAAAACAGAAAATAAACCTGAACAGGAAACGCATCAGCAAATAAACACACATGCCATTAATGACGTGTGTGTGTGTGTGTGTGTGTGTGTGTGTGTGTGTGTGTGTGTGTGTGTGTGTGTGTGTGTGCGCGCGCGCGCTACCGTTGAGGCTCAGGCTGTGCTGGATGGTGTTGAGGGAGGGGGGCAGGGCCATCGGTCGGGGGGGCAGCGACTGCATGGAGGCCCCGGCGCTGCACTCCATGAAGGGGCCGTGCTGCTGAGGAGGACCCCCAAAATCATCTGCAAAAAACCATTTAAAATAATAAAAGAGCCAAAAAATGCAACTTTATACGAAGTAACAATTCTAAAACAGAATAACTGCCTCTGATTGGTCCTCAGAGGACTAAAATCCTTCAATGAGACGATTAAAACAATTCCACGAAAACCCGTGAGAGCAGAAACTCACGTAAGAGTCACGGCGCACACACACACACACACACACACACACACACACACACACACACAGAAGGAGGAAGTGCAAACAGGAAGCAGAAAGAAGGAGGAAGTACCAAGCAGACTGAGGCTCCGTCTGGGAGGGGGAGGAGGAGTGGGGGGGTGGAGAGAGTTCCCCCCCCTCCGAGAAATATCCACATCGACCAGAGAGACCGTCTCACCTGGACACAGGTGAAAGCAGAGAGAGGGAGGGGTTAGAGGAGAGAGGGAAAGATTAGTGAGCAGAGTGATCAGCTGACCTGATGAGTCATGTGATCAGACAGAAGCAGAGCTGAGAGGAGAGGGGGGCGTGTCAGGAGCAAAACAGGAAAAAAGTTTCGTTTTTCGGAATAAAACATAAATAATAATCGATGAAGAGCCGATTGGTCCCCGGGCCGCATGTTTGACACCGCGAAGCAGAGGAGTCTCTGACCCGGCCCGACTGTGACCGCGGGCAGGTCTGCACAGACCCACACCGCCCCGCCCCCAGCACCTGGCTCCACCCACACACACACAAGTTTGGGAGGACCACAACTGTCAAATTCAGAAATAAATTAAATATTAAAAATATTTTTTAAAAACATACTTGATGTATTTAATGTGACATTTTTGGGTTGCTGATCAGAGGCAGGTCACATGAGTTTCACCTGCCCTCTGCTCACCTGGTCTCGCACATTAAAGAGCGTTTAACGTTCTCGCGGCTGCAGAGCACGCGTGAACGAGCTTATAGAGGAGTTCCTAATAAACTGGCCACTCAGAGCTGCTGAAAACACTCAGTCACACAAACTCAGGTAAAAACATCTCACCTGTTCACCTCTCACACACTCACAGCTGTGTGGACTCACCGGTGAAAGCCGGAGTGAAGGGCACCGGAGAGAAGGCACTGTGAGGTCTGGATACCTGCAGCCTGAAGACACAAACAACACCATCAGCACCATCACCTTCATCCTGACTGCAGAGCGAGGCACGAAGGTTTTAACGCTGCAACTCGTCAACATGTTCGTATCCACGGGAGCGATCTTGAGTGAGAATCAGCAACCACCCGACTCCACTCAGAATAAACATTTCAGCTCAAAGAAAAGCTTCAGGACACTTTGATGCTTTAAAGCAGGGGTGTCGAACTCCAGGCCTCGAGGGCCGGCGTCCTGCAGGTTTAGGATCTCACCTTGGGTCAACACACCTGAATCACATGATTAGTTCATTACCAGGCCTCTGGAGAACTTTACGGCATGCTGAGGAGGTCATTTAAAGCAGCTGTGTTGGCTCAAGAACACATCTAAAACCTGCAGGACACCGGCCCTCGACGCCTGGAGTTCGTTCAGATCCAAAGTGACCCCTTCAAACACCAGCATGACACAAAAACACGCCCTACACCTGCCGACAGAGGCACAGCCGCTCGCTGTGGTCTGAGTCTGGTGGACAGCGACTGCTTTGTTTCACACTACAGTCAGTGTGACTGTGGGGGTGAAATGTCACGTGTACACCGTCACACTGACTGCAGGTGAGCAGGTTAGTTGTGTCAACACAAACTAACCTGCTGCTCGAGGAAGCATCCTGAGGAGAGGGCAGTTTCACTTCCTGTGTGCCGACAGGTAAAGTCAGTGTTTATCTGGCAATAAAAACTGATCCAATCTAACACCTGGTGTCACCTGACTCTCACCTGCCCAGGTGCTTTCAGTATCCATGGTTACAACAATACACCCCACTAATCAGTGTCACATGATCAGAGACACTTTCACTGTGAGCTGCACAGGAATACGAAACATGAAGTCTACTCGATCGGCCGCAAGAAAAATGAGACAGTCAGGAAATCCCCCGCTTCGAGGAAACAGGAAGTGAGTCGCCCCTGAACAAAAACAAGGTCACCGATTCGCTCTGATCCGTTCTGTGATGTCAGAGAAACTAAGCAGCTGATTAATCAATACTACCTGATCAGTTTGGGACCTCACCTGCCATCCTGGTCTGGGTTGCTGCAGGTGGACCCCCACACGTCCAACAGGCTGCCCCCCGACGACGTGGACGACGCTAGGGACGGCCTCTTGTCCAGCAGCCCCCCCGAGCCGCCACTCGAGCTCTTGGTTCTGAATAGCTTGCTGAGCCGGACCTTCAGTGACCCCCCCTTCCTCGACTTCCCCCGGGGCATCTTCTCCCCCTCCCTTCCTCCTGCACCCCCTTCCCCCTCCAGGACCACCAGAGGGGAGGCTGACCGACCCGCTGCCCCAGAAGCCACACCCAGTTTGGGGGTAGCGGCACGGCTCTGGGGCTGGGAGCGCGACTGGTGCTGATGCTGTGGGCGAGAGCGAGGGTCAGAGGATGGGAGGGGGTCGGGGAGCACCGCAGCAGCCTGGGACAGTGGCGGGCGGACAGGCAGGTACGGGCAGGGGGTGGCGGTGCTGCCGATGAGGGGCTGGGGGTCCACGCAGGAGGGGAGGGACACGGTGGCGCCGAGAACGGCGAGTGAGGACCGGCAGCTCTGATCTGTGCACACTCCCGCCTCCTCTGCCAGTCTGTGCACCTGCCGCATCAGCCCGCTGAGAGTCCCACTGGAGAACACAGTCCCCGCCCCCCCAGGCATCCCTGCACCCACCACCCGCTCTGTTTTCTCTGTGTCCTCCGCATCCCTGGACTCTGCCGCGAGTCCCCCCACCTCCTCTGACCCCAGACCCTCCAGGACCAGCAGGGCGTCGCTCGTCTCGCTGGGGTCCTCGCCAGGCCCGATGCCCCCGGACCCCGAGGCCAGGACGCCATGGCAGGAACAGCGAGGAAGCGAGAGCACCAGTTCCTGCCCGCCACTTCCTTCCCTCACCTCGCCCGGGTGTACTGGCCTCTGGGCCGGAGCCAGGACCGGGTCTTGACACCTGGGGGGGCAGGTCTTCCTGGGCTCCAGCAGCCCCGCCCGCAGGGCTTGGTCCAGCAGGCCCGGGGGCCACTTAGCCAGCCGGTCTGTCAGCAGGTGGTGTGTGTGGCACAGGACTGACCCGGACTCCGAGTCCAGAGCCGGGACGCCCCGCTGGGGGGCCTGGGAGCCCAGCCTCAGGACTGGGTGCCATTGCAACAGCTGCTGCGGCTGCAGGTTTTCCTGTGCGGGGGGGTTCTGGTCCTTTCCTCCCCCGGGACCAGCTGTCGCGCTGCCAGGACCCGTGCCCGGCACCGGGTCCAGCTGCTGTCTCTGTCGCTCTGCCTCCTCCTGCAGGAAGCCAGGGGGCGGCTGCTCCAGCCCGCACTCCAGGATCCGGTCTCCGGACCGCAGCAAGTTCTGGAGCACCATTAGCTGCGCTCCGTGCCCCGCAGAGCCGTGCCCACGCGGCACCGGGAAGTCCACAAAGTCTTCGGACGGAGGGGGCGACAACGGCGCCTCGGAGCCCGACGGGGCGTGCGTCAGCCCCAGCCCGCCGCTCAGCTCTCCTTTCCCGGGCAGCGGGGAGCTGTAATGCGGGGAAGCCGAGCCGAGGCCTGCCGAAGGGCCGCCAGAGTCCACATCGAACCCGCCGCCGCGGCGGCCCAGCACGGCTTTGACGGGGCCGAACCCGCCGCCCCCGGACATCAGCTCGTCGGGGTCGTCCAGCCGGTCGTACTCCGCGGCGGACACGAGCCGCATGAGCACGAAGTCCGGAGACATTTCTTGCTGCGCGTCATTCATGGCGGCGGCTAACGTTAGCTGCGCGGCTAGTCGCTCCGCTCTTACATAACAGCTGCGGGGCTAACGGCTAGCTGCTGCCGCATCTCCCGGCAGAGCTACCCGGGCCGCCGGCAGCGCACAGCCGCGGACATGTGAAGTCCGGTCCGGTTCGTGACGGCGAAGGCTCCGCTGGACGACGTCAGAACATGAAGGAACGAGAGAAACGATCCCGGTGCCGCCGCTCCGTGACGTTAGCTGTTAGCCTCCTAAAGACTCCTCATCCTCCGGTCAGACAACACGGCGGGAGGCGGGGCTGCGCACGCAGGATCGATCACCGATCATAGCTAAACGATTAACGGAGGGAACCGAACACCTGCCGGGATCTGACAGCCTCATGATGATGATGACGATTGTTGTCGTTTATTGAGGGAAATTGAAGATTTATGGAAAAAAAATAATTCGCTTTTAGTGGATCACTTTAAAATTTTAATGTTACGAACAGTAGTAAAGTTTTATTTCATTTAATTATTATGCAGTAATATACAGGTATTATTTTTAATTATTGTTTTTCAGTTGGTTGGATTTTTTTTAATGATTTCTTTTATTGTTTCTGTTTTTTATATTTCTTCTTTGAGTTTACAAAACATTATTAATATACTTATTTTACTTATCGGTGTTGTGTCTGTGTGTTTTAATCAATGACTGGTTTCTACAGTCATTGGTTTTAATCCATCCTCATACAGTTCCTTTTTTATTTTGGTGTGACGCGTACTCTCTGGGCTGTTTCCGGCTCGTGCAGCTTTTTCAGGGGAGAGTTTGAACTTTATTAAAAAGTCGCTGCGAGCAGGGTTCGAACCTGCGCGGGGAGACCCCATTGGATTTCAAGTCCAACGCCTTAACCTCTCGGCCATCGCAGCAGCCGGAGAGCAAGTGAGTTGACCGGGAAACTGAAGCTAAGAGTGACGTCAGAGGCTTCTCCAACAGTCAGTAACTTGTATGTGAAACGCAGACTGAGAGGCTGACGAGTCGACAACTGATGTCCGATGACCACGTAAAGAAAAACAAAAAGTGAATCATTGATTCTCGAGGTCTCAAAGGTGGTTCATCAGGAACAACCTACGGGCCAATCAGATCAATGGAAAACAGCATCATTCCCGAAAATCCCTCTGAGGTCTGAAGGAGAAAGTCAGGTTCTCAAAGTAAGGCCCGTGGGTGGTCATCATTGTATTATTAGTGTATGGCTCATCGACAGGAGGTGGCCCTGCTGCTCTCACCTGTGCTCGTAGCAGGAACACCTGACCTGAGCTACAGCGGAGAGCAGGGAAACTCAAAGCTCAACAGGTGAGCCTCTAGAGCCCACAGGTGCTGCTTTGGCGAGCGAAACAGAAAACCTTTCCATTATTGTGCATTTCTCATTTTTCAGCTGTTTCCACAGCAACAGAGAGCTGGTTTATCATTTCCATTGTGTGTATATGCAGGACAGGGTGTCCAACATGTGGCCCGGGGTCCAGTCCGGTGCTCTGTGACAGCCAAAACCAGTTTTTTTTTTTTTTAACCCTGCAGTGCAAGGACGCGCTGCAGGAAACACTGAACCATCCAGAACACATTTAGAAAGATTTAAAGGATATTCCGTAATGCTGAGCGCATAACGAGCTGCTCAGAAACCGTGGAGGCGACACGTGACGCACGCTGAGCCAGCCCGTCACCCCTTACCTGCAGATTCTTATGAATAACCCGTTTCCACACACACAGGCCCGACGAGCTTTACAATACTCTAGCTTTTCATGTCGATTTTATAGCGGTGCTGCAGAGCTTGCGCCAGCCTTTAGCAGCACGTCTGAGCACCGCTGGGACCTGAATCCTCAGTGTTGTACTTTAATGTTTTAAACTGAAGTCCCAACTGTCGCAGCTCACCTGTACTCAGGTAAAATCAGGAGTTTTGTGAATGCAGTCTGGTGCAGAGGAAGAGCGTTTGTTTTGAGGCAAAGCAGCTAAAATAAAACACTCATGAGGTCACGTGACACCACACACTGCTTCACCCATCGCATCAGGATTTGACTTTGAGCCCCGATGTAGAGCAGTGAGAGGCTTTTATTTTGTCAGACTCCAGCAGGAAGCAGTAGCGTTGTGAAGAAGCAGCAGACGGTCAGTACAATATAGACTTTATTAGTTCACTAAAGTTGAATATGAAAGAAAAAGCAGATCGGCTTCAAATGATTCACAATTCAGAAATAAAACTTTCAGGTTCATGTCAACACAGGAAGTGCTTCCTCCCTACAGCTGCCGCGCCTCTACAAAATAAAAGCCTCCGAGGCCAGAGCCACTTGGCTTTCAGTGACCATCATATTTACCAACTGAAAGCAAAGCTCTCCGGCCGTAGAGGCGGCAATGAGCGCGCTCTGCAGCGTTTAAGCTTCGTGTCAGTGTTGGGGTTTTTTGTTGTTTTTCTTGAAACCGTCCCAACAGGAAGTCACCCAGTAGCGAGGAGCGACCGCCTTACTGCTAGTGAGTTCCAAAAAACAAAAATCATGGTTCTTTGTAGCGTCGAATAAACAAGCCAACAGTGGGAGACAGCCAGAGCTCAGCGTCCAATCAGCAGAGTCCAAAACGTTTGAGTCCAGGAGTCCGAGAAGAAGAAGAGCGAAAGCACAGAAGAGCTCGGGGAATGTTTTGTATCACTTTAACTTTATTTTCATCATAGCAATGGAAAAATAGAACCTCATACAAACGTCTTCAATCATCTGAAATCTTAACAAGCAAAAAGGTGAGTGACCCGTTCCCAAAGCAGGCGCGGCGGCGAGGAAACCCGAGGCAGCTCGCAGCACTCGCTCACGCCCGGGCTAAACTATTCCCATTTGGCACTCGCTCCTCTCAGCATCGTTTCGGCTTTTATTTTGAAGGAATTTAGTGCTGCCGTTGTTTGGAGGAGACCGAGCGGGCGGAGGCATCCGTCCCTCACAGCTCCGCCGCCATGTTTAGTGCTCAGAAGAAGAAACGTAAGAGCAACAAAAATCCAGTTTTCCACAGAAGAAGTAGTCCACGCAGTCACTCGATCAGCTGATTCCACACAGTTCCCCTCCCCCTCCCCCTCCCCCTGAGCAGGGGGGGTGGCGGCGGCAGGTCGGTGACATCATCACGATGTCATAGGAGAGCCCAGCTACAGCGAAAGAGGCGGATCGCGGGCAGAGGCGGGGGAGGAGTGGAAGGAGAGGGGGTTTCTTTAAGGGGGAGGAGTCACAGTCCAGTCCACAGGCCATCCAAGAGGGGAGGGGGAGGGGGCGGGGTCATCGCCTGCAGGAACTGAAGGTGGTGTGATGTCATCATCTCTCGCTCGCTCACACGTCTCTCTCTCGCGCTCACACACAGACACTCATCTCTTCTTCTGCTGCTTCGAGCGAAACGCCGACAAACACAGAAGATTTAATCCAGCGGCCGATTTGTCCTCAGTGATGTCATCCGAAGTCTCATCTCGCCCTGACACGACACCCGCCATCTGCAGGAGACACAGAGAGAGAGGAGGGGTTAGAGAGGAAGTGACGCAGAGAAGCCACGAGAAGCATGCCTCCACCCTCACCAGGCCTGGCTCTTCAGCTTGCGGAGCTCCTTGGTGGCCCAGGTGGCGAGCGTCTTGGTCTTGGTGGTTTTGGAGCGCCGGCCTTCCGTCAGCAGGTCGTTGATGAGCGGGCGAACCTCCACCAGCTTCATCACATCTTTCCCAAATGCTGTGCACAGGTCACTACGGAACACACACGTCAAACAAACTGAGGCTTTTAATGTGAAAAGAATCTGAGCTCTCAAGCTGGACACTGGAGCATCGCCAGGGTAACCGTGCTGGTCTCAGAGGATGCGGTTTGTTTTCCATCACGCCATCAGCGTGGTGCATGATTTCTCTTCACCGACCACAACGCCTTAGACTTTGAACCATGTGACCCTCGCTGATCAGCTGTGGTGCAGACCACAGGAAGTTTAGCTCCTTCAAAATAAAACCATAAAAGCTGCTCTGTGATATCTGATCTGAGCATGAAGTGTTCTGGGGTAAAGGAACCCTCTGATTGGCTGTGACCTCCTGATAAGATCTCCATGTTGGACCAACATGGTCGAGCTTCAGCTCCGCCCCCTGCTTACCCGATGAGTCCGGCAGCGTTGGCCACCACGCCGTCAGAGTGGTCCTCGTCTTCGGCGATGTGGTGGATGAAGGAGAGGATGAACTCCACCCGAGGCTGCACCAGCATCACGTCGGCTGCAGGGGTGGAGAGGAGATGAGGGTGAGAGAGCAAGTAAAGCAAACAGGAGGTTTTTTTTATTTGTTGGGTCCCGCAAAACCAGGAAGCTGTGAGTTCGGCGGCAGCCTAAAGCTTCCCGGGTGAAAAGGACCCACGTCTGTCTGCGACATCACTAAAGCCTCCTGCTGACTGCAAGCAGGAAGAGGAACTGACGTCGCTGGAGCTGTGGTCATGCGATCACAGCGATAACCGTTAGCACTTAGACAACCAGGTAGCCCCAGACACCTGAGGACAGACGCTGCCAGAGAGACCGTCTGTCCGTGTGTGTGTGTGTCCTTACGGTGGACGTTCTCCTGGTCTCCCTTCAGGCCCTGGATGATGCCGGTGTAAGCCTCCAGGCAGCCCTCCCTCAGCTCGTTCAGGTAGTCCACCATGTCGTAGTCCGTCTGAAACACAGGTTCAGATGTGTCAGGTGAACTCAGACAGACAGGAAGTAAATCTGTGAGGTCAGAGGTCTCAGATACACGTGGTTGGTTTTACATCACGGTCAGCGTGGTGCATGAGTTTTCATCACAGACGTCCGAATCTAAGCTGAGCATTTCTACACTCGAAGCCCAAGTTCAAGATTCAGTGTGTGTTCAGACATCTGAAGGGGCGGGGCTTTACCTTGTCCACCTGAGCCTGCGATGCCTGCTGCAGGGTGTCCAGGACGATGTCCAGGTACTTCTTGAACTCGCCCCCGATGGCCAAAGCGATGTCGCCAAACGCAGAGAGGATCTGAGGCTTCACCGACCGGTGCACATTCTCGTTCTGTAAACAGACCAACGTTTAACATCTGCACACCTGTGAGAGGGTCAGACAGGTGAGCGGCACAAAGACTGCTTTGGAACACGGCAGCTGTTAAATGTCCATCAGGTGATCAAACAGCACCAGAGGAAGGTGAAGTCTGGGATCAATAATCCACACCTGTGAACAGGTGGCTGCTCGCTACACCTGGATCATCATGTGACTGTGGGTCGGAATATCTGGACCGACCCTGTGAGGGGCAGACGGGAGCTAATGTGGAAACTGAACCAGCTGACTGTGTGGGGGTCAAAGGTTGACTGGAATGGAACTGAATTTCTACAGCTTCACTGATGTCAGAGCAGCCAGCTAACGGCGCTTTGGCCCAAATCTGTGCCACACAGGAAGTGCTCCTGCCACTGAGCATGTGCAGAAAAACTCGAGGAAGTGATGAGAGAGGAAGTCTCAGATAAACGTGGTTTTCACATCACGGTCAGTGTGGTGCATGTCAATAAAGACGAAGGAGCTCCTCCCCCTCCTCACCCCGAGGTTCTCCAGCAGCAGCTGCATGATCTCGTCACAGTACGGCAGGATGTTGGACATCAGCGCTCTGCACAGGTCGCACACGAGACCCACGGCCGCCAGACACACCTGCAGCAACACGTCAATGACATCATCAACACTGTGACGTCTGAGTCAGTGATGACATCAGAGCTCCTCCTCCATAAACAGCAAACTTGCCTCTCAGCTCCGAGGTCAGACCGCGACTGTGAAACAGGAAGTGGTGATCAGCTGTGCGAGTCCTACCTGATACTCTGCGTAGTTCTTCAGTCCGATGGCAAGGAACGGCTTAAAGGCCTCCATGTATTTCTGGAAGTCGCTGCCCAGAACTGCAAGAGAAATGTGCAGAGTGAGACACGTGGAGAGCCGCGCCCTCTGAACACAACACGTCACTGCCCTCGCCGTGTAGTCACTCAAGTAACTGTGGCGTACCTTCGACGAGCGTGGACACGGCCATCAGCGCGTCCTCCTGCACGCCTCCGGAGCCGGCAGTGCTCTGAAACATCCTCAGCAGGGACGCCATCACCACGTCTGAGATCTGCAGGGCATCCTGATGCTGCACTTTACGCAGGACGTTCTGCACACACACAGGAAACACTCAGAACCGCCATAATAAGAGCATGAGCACAGAAAGGCTCAGGTGTCCCGTCTCACCTGCAGAGTGGCGCACAGCAGCGACTGCAGGTCGTTGAACTGGATCCGATCTGAGGTGCTCTGGATGTGAGACTGGAAGACAGGAAGTTAAGAGACGTGAAGCCAGTGCCTTTTCAAATTAAAAGCTGCCTGGTCTGCTCAAACCAGTTTATTTCAGCTCTATGTTTTTTCTCTTGAATGACTTTGAGATCCAAGCGATGCTCACAACGGCATCGATATCGCTCTGCCCCTAAGACGGCGCCCTCACCTCCATTTGCAGGACCTGCTGCAGCCGCTCCATGATGACCAGCGTGGTTTTCTGCACGGCGGGGTAGCAGTCCTTGGCGCTGTTCTTCACGATCTCCATCAGAGCCTCGTACGCCGCAGAGCGCAGGTTGTTCTGGTGACCATCGGGCCTGAGAGACAGGAACAGACCAATCAAAGACGAGTACGCAGAGCGCTGTCAAGGAGGCACGACGGCTGCCCGATGACTGAGCGCATTCAGCTGTCGAGCCCCGCCCACAAACGTCGACACGATCACAGAAACCTCTGTGATGACATCATCATTTAAGCGGTTAACTCGAAGTGTTAAAGTGAAGGAAACAGCAGCTGTGACACGATCGGCGAGCCGACAGGAAGCCGTCTGCCAGCTCTTTATGCAGTTCACTCTGCGCTCTGAAACCAGGAAGTGGTCACACCGCCATCAGGCTGCGGTCGTCAGAGGCACAGACGCATGTGTGAGCATCATCATACCTGTCTGTGGTCTCCAGAAGCTTCTGCACGATGATCTCGAAGGACGAGGACAGGCAGTAGGTGTTCGGCTCCTCCTGGTCCTCGGCGGCATCCGTGGCTTCGTACGCCGCCTCTGCGAGAGACGAAAAGGCCTGAGGGAGGAGACGACAGGTTAAGGTTTCCACCGAAGAAGAACGAAATCTGAGGTCGGGTTCGTTTTGACAGAGCTCTCTCAAAGGCCACATGACGCCCAGCGCGGACCGGCGACTCACCCAGCAGACGTTGGAGGCCACTCTGGGCTCCGCCCCCAGGCCCTCGATCAGGCACTGCAGCAGGGGGGCCAGGTAGACCTCGTTGATGGCAGCTTCGGGCAGCAGCTCGCAGATCCTGCCCACCGTCCACGCCGTGGTGTCCCTCACCACCACGCTGGGGTCCTTCATCAGCTCGATCAGGGTGGGCATCGCCTGCAGGAGGAGGGGGCGGAGTTTAGTACACAGAGGGATTTGTGTGACAGACAGAAGACTGGGCGAGCTGGGCGAGCTGCTCGAGCGTCTCACCTGTATGACGAGCGGCTTGAGCTGGTTTAGCTCAGGTCCCTCCAAGATGGAGCCGAAGGCCATGACGGAGGCGTCGCGGTAACGCCAGTCGGGATGTTTGATGTTCTCTTTGATGAAGGGCAGCACGTGGGGAACCACGTCGTCCTCGCAACAGGTGGCGAGCAGCATCAGGCACACGCCGGCCGCCTTACACGGGTTCCAGTCGTCGTCGTCATCATTCTCGTCCTGCAGGAAGAGGAGAAGGCGGAGCTAAACAGGTAGACTCAAAGCCACAGACAGGTAAACGGGATGAGGCTCCGACAGCTGAGCTACCTGCTTGGTGAGGGTCTGGGTGAGGATGGGGACCAGGTACTGCAGCGCACCTTTGGCATAGAACTTACTGGTGTGCTCGGGGGGGCGTCCCTGCTCCGAGGCCTGCGATTGGACGAGACAGAAAGAGCGAACCGTGAACAAACAGGAAGTAAAAAACAACTTCCTGTTGGTTAAAGGAAGCGTCACACTGACCTCTGAGGCCTCGATGGCCAGATCCATCTCCTCATCACAGACGTTGGACCAGAACTCGATGCCCTGCAGCGCCACCTCATCAATGTCGCTCTTCATCGCCTCGATGGTGATCTGAAACAGGAAGTGACAAGAGTAGCGGCGCTGCTGAGACGACTCCGACTGACTCTCGGGTTTAAATAAAGGTTTGTGGTGTCTTACCGCGAACAGGGCGGGGCCCATGTACGTCTCCATGTACTGATAATACAGAGACATGATCTTCACCAGGTTCTGCAGGGCCGCCACGCGCACCTGAAAGAGCAGTAGGTGAGTGCATTTGAGGGGTCAAAGGTCACGGGCATTACGCTGGCGTTACTCACTCTGGTGTCGGGACACTGCGTGGCTTCACAGACGACCTGCATGATGAAGTGTCGCTCCGTCTGAAACAGGAAGTACACATTTGTCAGCGTGATTCCCTGCAAATAAAGTTACATTAAAAGGGGGAGGAGTTAGGAGAAAGCAACGTACGTCCTTGTCGAAATTGGCTTTAGTGAACTCGAGCGAGTTGAGCAGCGCATTGGTGGCGGCCAGCTTCACGTTGTTGCTGGGCTCCTCCTTCCTCATGCCCTGGATGATGGCCGTCAGGATCTGGTTGGCGTTCTCCTGCAGCTGCTCCGGGTCCTGCGGAAAACAGCTGGGTGAGCGAACACTTGGGTAACAACAGGCGGCGTGCTTTAACGTGCTCGCCGTGACTCACGATGTCCTGGCAGATGTAGCCGATGGCCTCCAGCGTGGACTCCTTCATGTGTTCCGTGCTCGACGGATCGGTGACGTTGGCGACGAGCTGCGGGATCAGCTCGGGCCACTGGTTCACGGGAATCTCGGCGCAGGCGATGCCGGCGACGCACTGCGAGGCCGAGCTGGGCCGGTACGTCTCCGTGCCCAGAGTCTGTAGAACCTGCCGGAGACACGGGAACCGTTAGACAGGTGGAGGCGGTGGCGGACGGTGAGCGGGGTTTGCTCGGCCCTTACGTAGTTCTTGATCTCGCGGCGAGCGTTGATGTCGATGGCCAGCCATCTCTGCTGGTACTGCGCCTTGACATCGGGGTCTTTGGATGTCAGCGAGTTCTTCACCTGCAGACCGGCAGCAACTCGAGCCACCTGAGTGTTCCCCGGGTTCGCCAACACTTTGGACAACTCCACCAGGAATGTGGGCTGAAGGAGGAGGAGCAAAGGTCACATGATGAGCGTCACTGATTACGTCAAACATCTTGTTTGAGTTACGGTGAAACAGTGAGAGTGAAGGAAGCTTTGTGCAGAAGCGACGACGCTGGGATTTTTACTGGAGCTGAAACACAGCTTCTCGTTACAACAGCTGCTCTGCGTCTCTGGTTTCAGGTGTAAACGTGTGAACAAGAAGGCAGCAGGTACGATCACAGACAGGAAGCACTAACAGGAACCAGAGATCGGTCGCCGACCTGGAACCAAGTCTTACTTTAGCTTGTCAACATTAAGTCGCTGTCAGTTTGCTGGGCGGAGCATTAAACAGACTTAGTGATTTGATTGCTCGCTCTGCTTCCATTCATTCTGTCTGCACAGGTGAGGCACACCTGACCCCGTCGCTCTGCTTCAGGCTGAAGGACGGCGAGCTACAACTGACGTCAGACCAGAGAAGAAAGCTGACCGAAGATATTTTTGGACTGAAATACTTTTCCCCTCACACCTGACAAGACGCAGCGTGCTCCTCCTGCCAGAAGGTGGCAGTAGCACACGCAGACAGAGGCAAACAGCAAAGAACTGCCAACTACGTTTCTTCTGTTTGCAGGACGCCATCAGCATCACGCCTCCTGCAGGTGTCCAGGTGCTCTCAATCAGCTCCAACCAGAACTTTTATTTTTCTCTGGACAGACAACTAACTGTTTCTCTGCAGTGAGCAGACGACCACAGCAGCACTGTGTGTGTGTGTGTGTGTGTGTGTGTGTGTGTGTGTGTGTGTGTGTGCGCGCGCGTGCAGATATTCTTTAGCATGCAGAAACCACGATCCAGCAGAAACATCTGGATTTGAACAGTCAGTGTTAAATATCAGATCAGTGGACTTTCTGGCCACGATGGCGGCGTCTGGCAGGAGTTATTGACTCGGTCGGGTTACACTCTGCCGAGTTTACAGTTTTATTGTCAACACACTGTAAAGCGAAGGGGTGGGGCTTAATTTATAACTGCGAGATAAACGGTAACTGTTCTTACCTTTGTCTCTAACACAGAGACCATTTGACCACAGAGTCTGATATTTATCTTCCTGACACAGCAAAAACTACAAAATAAGAAACTACAGAAAGTCATCTTTGATTTTATTGGTTCCCGCCGACGATGACATCACCTCACACAGCTGACGATCGTATGGAGTGTCTGTGTGTATAAACAGGAAGAAACATTTCCTCAGGTGAACCTGCTGCTCAGGATGGCTCACCTGGTCTCCCAGTGACGCGTGACAACAGCGCCCACATGGTCACAAACTACACCGCCACAGCCCCATGGCGGCTTTACTGCAAACCCCACCGGCCCTACCCCGACTCCCCCACCACCTGCACCTTTTAGTTGGAGTTCTACATGCCAGTCACCACATCTGACAACACATTTAAACATTTCCCTGAGTAACAAGTAAGCCACGTAACCGCAACACCCTGACTCATCAAGCCCCACCCTCACTACAGAATATCAGTCAAACCTGACCACACAGTCAAGAAGGGCGACCCGTGGAGACGGCATCCAACCCTCACAGAAACCCTGGAACAGCTGTGACCCTCACACTGATGTTTCACAGAGACCCACCTGCTCGCACTTGCCGGTCACACCTGGTCACAGAAAGCTGCAGTCATGTGACCAGCAGAGACAGCCCGTTTACAGAGATATACTCGCTCAACATACATATTTATACTCGCTATGAACCTTCACAGACACTCGCTATGAACCACTTCCTGTTCTGGTTGAAGTTAGCATGTGTACTTAAATAGTATATGAGGGCAAGGTCAAAGGTCAGGACCACACAAAGGGTATGTAGAAATGTGGGAGCATCAGCTTCGCCCTCTGATGAAGACCTTGAAGTGGCTGAAGCATGCAGACCCTGGCACGGTCATATCAGGAGCCAATGGAGGCTTTCACTGTGACACATATGTGAAGAGTGTGCGTGCGTGTGTGCCAATGCAGAGGGAGGAAGGGGAGGAGGAAGGAGGAAAAGCCGGCGGGATCCAGCAGTCCTCGGTCCCTGTCCGCTCCTCTCCTGCAGCAGCCTGAGCTCCAGCTGCTCTCCCTCCATACTCACCAGGTTCTCTATGGCCGCCTGCTCCAGAAACTTCTGCGCCGCCTCCAGCTCATTCCGGTCTGCGGACAGAGGAGAGAGGAGGGGGCCGGTTAGCGGACGGGCTAACGCACGGTGGTTAAACGTGTTCACCAGACGTTCACACACAAGCACCCGGCCCCGGGGTGGATGTCCCGCACTAATGATTCACCTCAGACTCAGAAAGTTTAACTCCCGCCCCGGTGAGAGCCATCGGTGGTACCGAGAAGCACACCGACCCTACAACATGCGCGCTAGCCACCTGCACTGTGCTAGCAGGCTAACGCTAGCCGACACGTTTCCAGAGACGCGCATGAAGTTTTATGTGCAAACAGCGGAGCCGCTAAAACTGCGCCAACTCCGCTTAAAGCAGCGGAGCAGAGGTCAACTCACAACCAGGGCGCTCGCCTGTGCCCGCAGCGACTCTAAAGCGGCGTTACCCAGGAGAACACGCCGAGAAAGCGGCCGACAGTTTGAATGGCCCGAGCTAGCGAAGAAGCTAACGGCTAACCCGGGCATGGGCAGGGTCGCGGCTTCTGATCGGGGACACACAGCCGGCATTACGGCCTATGTGGGCCCGAATCCGCGTGATGGCGATATGACAACGTCTTCTGGTTTCCCGTCGACAGGCTAAAGGGTTACCAATGCCATTAAAGTGTGCTTAAACGCCCGGTAGAGTGCTAAGTCACCAGCGGCGTCAGGCCGTAACGCTAACGGGTTAGCACAGTGAGCTAGCATGGTTTCCCTCCTCCCTGCTTCCAACTTTCCCCGGTGCTCCGGGCAGCCCGCCGTCTCGCAAACACCGCACCCCCCGGCCGGGCATCGGGCCCGGGCCGCCGGCTGTGTGCGCTGCGTGATGCAGGGACTCACCCGGAGAGACGGTTTTTTCGAGAATCGTGATGAGCTCCATTCCTTCCCCCGGCTGCCTCTCTTCAGTCCGACACTTTCGGTTGCCGCGCAGCGCCCACAGCGGATTATATTTCTTCCACGGAGCTCGGGCGTTGTCAGGCACAGGACGGGTTCAGTCGGTGATACGGGTGGCGGAGGTTCCCCGGTCTTCGTTCGGCGTATTTTCACTCGGATGTTGCGGGAAATGTTGACAGCGTCGGCGCAGAGTCACGTCTCGTCGCTTCACCGCCGCCCGTTCGCATCCTGTGCTACAGGGAGGGAAAGGGCTGCGCGCTTCTCTCCCGCGGAGGGATATCACGCAGTGACGCCAAAAAACGTGCTGCCTTCAGGGACCGCCGGACACCATATCATCCTGTCTCAGTACACTGAGATTTCATTTCATGTAATTTTTCACACATGGTGCAACAGTAATTAATTTCCTACACACAAACCTTCCTTTGAATTAAAACAACACTGCATCCATGCATGAAAAGGAGCAGGAGCTGATGACTGAAAATATAGATATCATTACATCACTTTTAAACTACACAAATACATAATATCTTATTCTACTTAGTTTTTAATGTTCGTTATTAAAACACTAAAAGAATGATTACATTTTTGCTGCAGTTTGAATCACACAGTTTATTTTTTTTATGTATTTATTCATGTAGTTGAAAATATTTTCTTTTAAAATGCAGCTTAACAGCTGTTAGTGTTATAAATACCTTTCCATTAAATTGAATTGGTAGCTGGGATATGCTCCAGCCTTCCCCCCAATAGAACCCATCCATCCACTCTTTTCCGTTTATCCAGAGCGGGGTTGCAGCCTAAGCAGAGAGGCCCAGACTTCCGTCTCGCAGTTTATCCGGAGGAACACCAAGGCGTTCTCAGGCCAGCATATAATCTCTGCAGTGTCCTGGGTCTGCCCCGGGGCCTCCTTCCGATGGGAGGTGGATGGAGCCCAAAGCTGACAAAATGAGACGTTTGGAGGAAAAAGTACACTGAGCGCAGTCATTGTGTTAAAGTTTGCTCAGCTGAAAACGTTTTCTTTCTTAAAAGAAAGGGATCATTCTTCAAAGATCCCTTTTAATGTAAGCCTGAACAACACGAACTGAATAAAAGCTCTAGGCGCTGTGGATTCCGAGCTACACAGGAACGCAGCAGCAGCACGCGCCTCTTGGATCTTTTCGGCGTACGGAGTCTCTCGTGAAAGTAACTAAGTACTTGTACTTGTAGCTGCTCTGCGCTCCAGCTGCTGGTTGGTGCTGGATTCACGTGTCTGTGAGTGTGTCGGTGAACCTGCTGCAGGACTATGTCATGTTTTCTGTCCTCAGACTGAGTGAAACAGGAAGAAGACACCAAACACAAAAACATAAACAATGACGTCACATGAAAGCGCTGTATAAAAGCAATTACAGGAAGTCAGCAGTTCTGTCAGCAGCTTCTCCTCAGGTCGTCAAAGCCTTTCGATCTTCAAGCTCCTCCGTCCTCCTGCCTGTGGCCTCCATTAAAGGAGAGCTCACTTTATTTTCTGTTGCCTAGACTCCCCGCTCCTCATCTCTGGTGGGAGGCCGAGCTGTGAGGAGGTGGTGAGGCCTGAACCAGAAAGTGATCGTTCAGGTCAAACACGCAGAGGGCAGCAGGAAGTGCTGCTGAAGGAAAGGACTTCCTGAAGGAGAGATCGGACTCTTGTCGTTAGTCGGTCCTGTCTGGAAGCCTCGAGCATCTCCATCATCATCTCAGAGTTCTGAAACCAGGCGCGATTAAAAGGTCTCAGGACACCGCCGTGATGACTCGGAGCGACATGAATAAAACTGAACTGTGACAGCGCTCTGTGGCCCTGGTGGAGCTATCACCTCACTGCATGGACACATCATCAGGCCGACCTGCAGCTGCCAGTATAAGTTGGACTCGCACTGATGGGTGATGGACAGCTGTAGACATGGCTCTGGTGAGGAGGGTTACAGATCACACCCGAGTCACACATTCTGCCACGATGTTGGAGAACTCGAGCATGAGCCGGAAACCCAGAAAACCTGCGTTCATCCCAATCTGCTCCAGTCAGTGACAGGATATTTAGAATGTTCTGCGCTTAAATTATATATATATATATATATATATATGAGAGAGAGAGAGGCTGGGTGTCACTCCTCGACTTTGATTCAGAGGTTTTTACTAAAAACAGCTGCAGACATTCATATTGACACATTTATGATTGTGTGTCTGACTCCGTGTTGATCTGTTTTAGGACTTTGAGAAAAGTGCTTCATAATTAGATGTTTTAAATATATAATTAGAGGAGAGAGGCCACGGCCAGGTGAGCGCAGGTGAAGTGACGCAGGTCTGTCTGAATGAAACACGTCGAGCTGAATAAAGACACGCAGCTGAAAAACAAACCCATTGCTTCTTTATTAGTCATTTTACAGTAGTCACTCATACGTAGCTGCCTGGAGTTGGTCTTTTTGTGTCTATTTACCGTTTGTTCCAACATCTTCCTCTTTTTTTTTTTCTTTTTTTAAAACATCAACACAATGGAAGAGTCATGGACAAAGTATAAAAAGAACCCAACAGAGGGAAAACAGGATAAAATGCCCCTTTTCACAACAAAAACTACATTTGGCAAAAGGTGAGGATGAAGATGATGATCCAGTGCATCTTTAAAAAAACAAAACAAAAACAAAAAAAAGACATCAAACACCACATGATTCAGTTTTTACTAAGATCCCGAGGAGAGCGCAGGTGTCCGACTGGAAAACAGTTTCCATTACTTAGCAATTATCGTCCAATCACATTTGACCTCCTCATTTGTTGCTAGCTGAAGCGGCAGAGAGCACACCACCCCCACGGAAAAAACAAATAAACAAAAGAAAACAACTCAACAAATAGAAAAAAAATAAAAGATTAAAAAAACAAAATGACCCATTCACATGCTGACAGTTGATCTGATGCGTTTATGGCACAACAAGGCGTCACAGGCGATTTCAAATTTACCCATAATACTTTTATTTCACAGCTGGTAGCAGCCCAAAGTCAACGCACTGCTGCAGGAAACACTGCGATACCTCGGCTGCAGCGCTGCAATATTCACTCATACCAACTAACAGAAGGTGCTGACGCTGCATTTTTTTCCTAAGAATTGAACACGGGTAACGGTTAACATATTTAAAACAAACAGCAGAAAATGACTAATAGCAGACAGTAAACAGTTATGATCATGTCCCCAGAAATATGTGAACACTTTATTCTAAACCAACAAGCTAACACCAATTAGCTTGAAAATGTAATCATGTAAAAAAAACAAAAAGAACAACAAACAAACAAACTTGTAGACCTGTTTAATTTTTTCCTCCATGTTTATTTTTCTGACCAAGTTCTGAATCAATGTTAGCTAAACCTCTGGGTATTTTAGGTCGTCTGAGCTAGCCTAAAGAACGTAGCCATTTTCCCGCTCATTTTCTTTTTTTTAAACTTTAACAGTATCGGGTCTTCTTAGCCAGCCAACCCTGAACCTCTACAGCCTTTGCAGTTACCTTCAGCTAGCCTGATAAATCAGACCCTTTTCCTGCTTGTTTTGGAATTTTCCTGACAACTTTCAAAGCTAAAATTAAACAGAATTAGCTTGTTAGCTTATTGATAAATAAAAATCTCCCTTAAAAAGTATGTTTGTATTTTTTAGTTTATACTGTAATAATTTAGCTAGCTAAAACTAATTCTGTTATCTTTAGCGGTTATAAATTAACTTGACAAATTATTTCCTGCCCTGTTTTTAATATTCCGGTCTAGATTCTCATGTAAGTTCCAACGTTATATTATTAGCTATTTTGCTCCATGCACTTTACTCAATTATTCTTTAGTTTTTATTTTTAATCCTTAAAGAGCTAGTGTTAGCGTGTTAGCTGACTACCAACAATAAATCCCTAAATTAAAAAGGGTATTGTCGCTAATGTGGGCTAGCTAGAGGACGTTTTCACTAATTTGACATTGTTGTCCACTAGTTTTAATAGTTTGAGTGATATTTGAGCAGCGGAGGTAAAGCAGCACTGACTGCAGCTAACCAACTTGCCAGCTGGTTCAAGGCAATCCATTTACTCTAGTCTACCCTGAAAAGTAAGTTTTAGTCATTAAAACCGCTGTGATTTGATCGACCATTTGATGTGTCGCAGACGTGTACATCTTAAAATACAAACATTATAATAAAATAAAATAAAAAACAAACATTTTTAACACCACCCTCCACCCAAAGGAAACTCAGGCAGTTCACATACATTAAGAAAAATAAACCCAACATTTACAGCTGAGTATCTGGACGTGATTTATGAAACATCTGTGCGACTTTATAATTGAAATTCCCTGCTTTTATCCATGGAAACACGGGGGAAAAAAACAAACAAACAAACAAACAAAAACCTTTGCTCAAATACAACTGAATGCTTTTTCATAACTGACGCCCACAAGAAACAACCGAAGCCCATTTAAGCCAAGAAAACAAACGCTTCATGAATGAAACAACTTAAGACCCAAAGTCATCATCTTGATTTTCTCAGTCGCAACTACAGAGTGACTAAAATTAAGAAATAACCTGAGACAAGTCAAGAACACAACAAGAAACAAGATCAACTGATGGCAAATCACAAGAAAAATTAGGGATATGATAAAATAAGTCTATGCTAAATTAAGATTCTTAAAACAAAAGCAAGATCTCACACGCACACACACGATTTATAAAACAAGTCCAGACGTACTTCCGCGAACTCGATTTTGGACTGTTCATCCATGTTTTTCTTTTCCTGGCAGAAATAGGTTTCTTCAGCAAACAGATTCGTATTTCTCAAAGTAATCTGAACGATGCAACGACAGAAGCTGATCAAATGGAGCGCGAGCAGCCAAAAACAGGAATGTCTCCGATCGGAGCAGATGGAAGCGCTGCTGTGGCACAAAATAAATAGAAAACAGAAAATCAAAGACAACAAATACTCCTGAGAAAACTGATGATTGACCAGAGGAAGCTGATCGAAGGTGATGGACACAGGGTATAAAATCAAAGGGGGATGATTGAGGCTCAGTTTCAAACAGCGTGATCAGTCGGATCACGCACACGCTCAGAGGGAGGAGGAACACCTGAACACACCCCACACATGGCCAAAGGTCACCTGCGATACAGGAAACAAAGACTGCGATGCTTTAATAGTACCGCATGTGAAGTTTGCAGCCTAGCTCGGCACGAGCACCGGAAGCGTGGGGAGACCACTAGCCTTGCTCCGCCTCCCACCAGTCTCAACGGCATGCGACTGATTGAGCGGGCGGAGCTACAGAGAGGTTTTTAAATCAGCACTGATCCCTGCTTCACCTTCACGTTCTTCCACAGCTGTTGTTTGCGGGGCGACCTAAGATGAGGTCTTGGAGCGGACCATCAAATATTAGGAGCTGAAGGACGGCCCCTTGTGGACCGCGTCGGTACATTTAAAGCAGCTAAGACACGGCTGTCCTTATGTCGTCAGCTGACGGAGGTCGCCTGCGCGCTAAGGGAAGCCACGCCTCCGTTTTGACTGCAGAAGATTTCGTCACGGTTTAGGAACTTGGAGGACCTGCCGGGAGTAACAGGAAGTTGGCGCCAATGTTTCGGCCGGTGATGGGACTCTGACAGCACGATTTGAGTCTGAAATCGAGTCCCCTCGGGTGGTGCGGCGGTCTTTTGGTCTGTCACTTGTGTTTTATGAACACGCTTCCACAGCCTGCTCAGACTGCAGGTTAAACTGAGCCCAGCGAACACGGACCTCTGCTCCATCGTGGTGTTTGTAGTACATTCATCATGGTCTCGTTAAAAGAAATGGGCTCCACAATAGAAAACGTGTCTGTGCTGCCTGAAGCAAGCTGCAGAGCAGCAGCAGAAGAAATCAGTGTTACGAAAACGACACTCGAGGTTCGCCTACGTGAACGACCCAATACGAGCGACCCGTCAGCAGAAATCCATCCCTCGCCATTTTCCCTCTGGTTCCTTCCCGATGTCGGTCGGTCACGGTGACGTCTGAGTCGTGGACGGCGTGCTGGACCAAACCAAACTAAAGTTTTTCCAGTGACTCTTTCTAATCTTTTGGGCAATTAATCGATTCATACGCACTCAGCTGTTTGTATTTACAGGGGAGTCATCGGTGAGGTCAGAGGTCAAACAGAGAAAACGAAACTAAATCAGCGATGACCTGCTGTGAGCATGTTTAAGTCTTTACTCAAATCACGGCAAACTTTTGGAGAGAGAAACCACAAGAGGTGCCAGAAACAGTCGATTGATGGTTTTTGCCTGAATTTGAGTCACTTGGCAGCGCGAGCGTCTGAGATGTGACGAGTTCGTCACGTTAAATAAACCAAGTTCAGTAAAGGTCAGTCTGAACGAACTTTGACGGTCGATGCATTTGTGGTCTGTGCAGAGGAGGACATGGAAAGTGTAGTGTGAGGTCAGTGACGCTTCAGGTGAGAAACGAGAAAAAGGCGGACGATGCTGTGAGACAGGAAGCAGAGGGAAAGCTTGACCTGCACAGACGGAGCGCGGCGCGTTCGCTCGACGAGTTCGCTCGACGAGTTCGCTCGACGAGCAGCTGACCGGCGTGATGATCGGTCGCAGGGTGGAAGGACGGAAAGGAAGGAGATGGGGGAGTTTAAGGAGGTGTGGGATGATGGTTCAAAGGTCAGGGGTCATTTACAGTAACCTACAGATATATACACACACCCAAATTATACAGAGAACAAATATATACATGCTCAGGGTTTCTATTTTTAACTATAACCAACAACTTTTTCCCAAAATACGTCCCTCCTCCTCTTCCAGCGTCAGGAGCAGTGCTGCACAACTCCTCCTCCTCCTCCTCCTCACCTGTCTGTAGTGTAATGAGGAGCGAGGCCGGGCTCACAGGCCACCTGGACTTGAGTGTCACATAACATGAAGGCGGACTTTAGCTGTTCTTTAGCAGCGTTCTGTCTTCAGGAGGACAGGAGGAGGAGGAGGCAGGCGTGGAGGAGGATGTAGCGGCGACACTGGTGGTGGTGGTAGCAGAGGAAGAAGATGAGGAGGAGGTGGTGGTGGCATTGGAGGGGAAGGAGAGCAGCTGTCCGGTCTCAGAGGAGAGGAGCGAGCAGGAGCGCAGGTCGACCGTCTGCAGGGAGGTGCAGCGGCGCAGCAGTGGGATGGACTGCTCCGTCACCTTAACACAACCTAGAAAACACACAGACGGGTGAGGCGGAGCAGCGGCACAGGTGGAGCAGGACAACGGTGAGGCTCAGGCGTCGCTTACCTGCCAGGTTGATGTGGGTGAGGCTCTCTCTCAGGGGGGAGATGTGGGAGGTGAGCGTGTGCACCGTCTGGTCGGTGATGTTCCCGCAGTGGCTCAGGTCCAACTTGGCCAGGTGAGGAACGTAACGCATCAGTAGGCGGGACGACGCGTCCGTCAGGTCCAAACCCGCCAAACGCAGCTCTGTCACATTCTGGAAACGCCCCGCTCTGGTTTCCCCGTGGGCTGCAGGCCCAATCAGAGCAGAGAATCAAACACGTGATAACCTCAGAGCCTTTGTGCAGGCGGAGGTGTTCCGATGTGGGTGTCTCACCTGTCCTGGTATCAGGTGGGGGCGCCAGCAGCTCTCTCAGGTGAGAGTCTTTGAGGTCCTCAACTCTGCTGAGGTCCAGCAGCTTCAGGCAGGGGCACACGGCCTGACACAGAGCGGAGACCGCCGCCCACGGGCAGCCCGACACATTCAGCTCCAGCAGACCTGAGCGGGACAGAAGACACAGGTGAGACTCGCAGGTGAGAGGTGGAGCCACTCGCTGCCTCACAGGAAGGAGGGAAACGGCTCCAGTGGGAGGTTTCAAGAGTATCATGTGACCTGGTTTGGCCAATAAGCCTTACACCATCAGGTGAAAAAATGAAAACCACGGCAACTTATAGCAGGGTGTGGGCAGGCGAGCTACACCTGTGCGAGGCCTTGAAAACAAGCCTTCAGATTCGGCTCCATCTGCCGCCCCACAGCGTGAGCACATGAATACGAAGTTGATTCGGTCAGACGGGGATCCACAGCAGTTATCAGAATCAAAGCGTTTTTATAATTCAAGTTCCCCTCGCGCTTCAGTCTTCGTGTTGCGAGTGGGGGTAATGTGTGTGTGTGTGTGTGTGTGTGTGTGCAGCGGGTGGAGGTGGCGGCACCGTCACCTTGCAGGCGGTTGATGAGCCACATCAGCTGTTTCTTGGAGATGTTGGTGTAGCCCAGGTTGAGGGAGACGGGCTGCCGGCGGATGATGCCGCTCAGCATGGGGGGGGTGATGGAGCGCTGCCGGCTCAGGTCGATCTGAGTCCACAGCCTCTTATCGCAGCACCTGGGGGAGGGAGAGACCACAGCTTTAGTCCGCAGGGCTGACGACCGTGGGGGTTACACTGAGGTCAGCAAACTCCTTTAGTCCCCGCACCGCAGCCTTCCACGCCACTAGAGATACAGCGGTATATGTCGACCCAACGTGTAGTTACCCGCGAGGCTCACGTCAGGTTAGGTGGAAGGTTGCAGCGTGGGATTCAAACGGGGCTCCGTTTATGGCGTAAGCTACGATGCAGAAGCACAGGTCACGTGTACAGCGAGACGCATCGACTTGGAAATCCAAACCAGACAGGATGAACTCGGACCTACCGCTGTTCTCCAGCTCTGATCGAAGCGAGTCCACTTTTGTCTCGTAAAAGTGCAACTGTAGCCCCCCTACTGGAGTACTAGGGCTGGGTATCGTCACCGATTTCTAGAATCGATTCGATTCAATTCGATTTAAATCTGGGAAATTTTGCCTCAGACAGTCAGAAATATAATTCAGATCAGTACATTTACATATTTTTGTATCTGTGAGCGTCACAGCAGAGGCCTTTGTGTCACAGCAGCTGAAGATAAAACAGAAAAACATGAAGCAGATTTTCCTGTTCTGGGATTTTATAAAAATATTCTGCAGTCGATCAAAAACGAAGTGAATCCATGACGATGTTTATGTGAAGCGTAGTTTGGATCAATGTTGTTTGGAGAGA
Organism: Maylandia zebra; assembly: GCF_041146795.1. Taxonomy (NCBI): domain Eukaryota; kingdom Metazoa; phylum Chordata; class Actinopteri; order Cichliformes; family Cichlidae; genus Maylandia; species Maylandia zebra. Next base: position 36,643,524 of record NC_135170.1, on the reverse strand, counting down.
GATCAAACTAACAGCTTCAGAATCAGCACAAAAAGGGCGTGAACACAAAGCTCGACCCGCCGACAGAGTCGGCGAGCTGTCGGCTTTCAGCCCCGACCGTGTCCGTGCCGTCGCTGAGAAAGTCACAGCTCGCTGATCCTGATGCGTCGGCGGGTCGAGCTTTGTGTTCACGTCTCTGTGCAGAAGCCTGTTCCTGCTCTCAGTTACTGTTTTCATCTTTGGTGGTTGTTGAAGTTTTGTGAGGTTTAACCTGAGATTCTGGCGTTTCGGGCAAAATAAATTTATATTAAAAAATCGATTCAGGATTTTAATGAATCGATATCACGTTATCCAGAATCATTTTAATCGATGAATCGATGATTAAAACCCTCCCTACCACCTAATGTGTGTGGCTGTCGTCATAGCAACACGGCCGAGGGTCCCATGACATAGTGAGTATGCGACACGAATGCTGCAACAAAGGCGGAGGTCGAGGCGCCGACATACCTCCTGCTGGGTCGGCTAACACGCTGTCGTCTTGACGGTTTGCCCGACTCGTCGGACGCTTCTTATTCTTACAGCGTTTATTTTATTGTTATTAGTTTTTTAACCCTTTGAGGACCTGCAGAAGCCTCATAATTATTAAAACCAATCAGCAGAAGGGGCGTGCTCGGCTCTTCAGCCAAAGCTACAGCGACTCTGATAGGCCATCGTACGAGACCCCGCCCCCTCGCACCCGTGACCTCACAGCGACTGACCAGCGGCTCCAGGTGCGGCAGACCCTCATGCAGACGCAGAGCTCTCTGTGACTCAGGAAGGTGAAGACTCGCAGCCACACGTCCCGTGTCATGATGTGGGCGGTGCCAGAGTCCAGCGGCAGGCAGCTGGGCTCGGGGCACGCCGGCGGGGGACGCACCAGGTGCCTCTCCATCTGCACGGGGCGGGGAGGCGAGGGTACGGCCGGCGGGCTGCGCTTCATCATCTGAGAGCGAGGGCCGAGGCGGGACGGCTGCGAGCAAGGCGACGCCGCCATGGCTGACATCATGAGTCCGCTGGCCCCGCCCCCCCCGCCGTTGGAGGTGGGGATTGAGGAGGAGGAGGAGGTGCTGTTTCTAGACGTCTGGTTCTTGTTGTTTCGGATCTTGTTGCCACGGTTGCCGCTACCTTTGGTCCCACCCGCTCCGCCCCCGCCGTGTCTGTGATTGGTCAGAGCTCCGCTCGCGTTCTCCTTCTCCCCGCCCCCTCCTCCCCCCGTGCCTCCACGTGTCCGGCCGTTGCGCGCCTCCTGCCCGTTGCTGCGCTGCTTCCCGGTGAAGCTGTCATGCTGCGAGGACGGAGCCATCTGACTGGAGGACAACGGTGAGGGCGGGGGCAGGGAGGCGGAGTTTTTCCTGGTCCTGTCCAAAGTGGGCGTGTCGTCATCCTCTACATCCATCAGCCCACCTTTGCGTCCCCTCTGGGACAGCCCCGCCTCCCCTCTCCGACGGGACTTGTCTCCCCCGGCCTGCTCGTCCTCCCGCTCGTCCTCCTCGCCCCTCCCTCCCTCCCCCTCCGACTCCTCGCTGGCACTGAAGCCGAGCTCGGCCAGACGCCGCTCCCTCTCCCTTCTCTCCCGCTCCGCACGACTGCCGCTGCTGTTGCTGTAGACGACGGGAGGGGGTGGGGCTGGCGAGGACGATGACGGGGAAGACACTCTCCCCTGCTCCCCCCTCAGGGAGTCGTCGGAGTCAGACTCCGAGTCAGACTCTGAGCTGGAGGACGAGGACGAGGACGAGGAGGGCCGGCGCTCCAGCATGCACATCCTCTTGAATCGTTCCAGTTTCTCTCTGTGATGGGAACGCTGGTCGGCGCTCGACGTCCCGCCCACACCACCGCCTCCTCCGGGCTGCGAGGAAGATGACGTGGAGGAACCCTGCACCCCTGAGGCTCCGCCCCCAGAGGAGGAGGGGCCATTGGACTCCGCCGCCTCCTGTTTGGGTTTCTGACGAGAGAAAAGACGACATGTCAGAGAAAGCGGGCGGTAACCGAGCTCGAGGACATCACGTGGGTTAGCGGTGGACGTCTTACCTTTTTCAGGCGTTTTTCGTGGCCTCCTTTCATCTGAGGAACAAACAGGAAGCAGATCGATAACATCATTAGTGTCATTAACAGCGGTTTGGAGAGGGAGCTGTGAACTGGCTCCTCCTCCAGTCTTAAATCTGAGCACATTAAACACCGATCAATAATCTATAATCAACTCTGTGACTCGTTCAATCTGACTTTAAGGTCACCTTCTTCTTGGGCCCGCTGTCCGCAGGCAGCTCCTTCTCCTTTTTCCTCTTGTGCCCGCCCTCCTCTGAGGTGGGTGGGGCTTTCTTTTTAGGAGGCGGGTCATCGGTGAGCTTCCACCGGCCCACCTCACCATTATCCAGCCTGCGTTTGCCCGAGCCGTCCGCCTGGTCCTGCACACAAACAGAAGCAGGGTTCAGTCTATCCGAGCGCACCACTGCCCCGAACCGGTCCCCTGTACTGGTCCCACTCTCACCTTACTGGTTTTGCCCTCCTTGTGGCACTTCGGACACTCCCAGCAGTTCGGGATCTCGTCGTTGATGATTCCTTCAGCTTTGCCCATCTGAGGACAAAAGGCAGCACACATCAGCACATCTGGAAACATCAGGAAGAGCAGCGAGTGACTGCAGAGGAGGAGATGCTAGCAGCTCGACACGACTGCGGGTCATGTGATGGAGCCGCTGCGAGGAAATATTCTCAGTTTGAAGTTACAGCAACTAATTTTTCACCACGTCAGCCGACTCAGAGAGCTGAGGTCTGTTTTCCTTCTCCCAATTCCAGCGTAACCAGAGCTACGGTGGCTGCTGCTGGACAAACTTGGTCGGCCAAATACAAATTCAGACCGTACCCCGTGTGGACCAGATCCGCCCGGAGCGTTTCCCTGTCTGTGGCCGTCAGACACCGTCATGTGACATTTAAGATGTCGGTGGCTCTGACAGATTATTGATCATTCATTTAATGAGTTTTTGGAATTACACTGTTATAGGCACATTTATGAGCGCCACGTGTTACTCACGTCCTGGTCGAGCCAAGGAACGTTAGCTTGCTATTTGAATGTATTTAACCTGATCATGTGACCAGTGTGCAGCTGCTGAAAACTTACAAGGTTACACAGATTAAACTTTGCTGAGTCACTGCTGCTTTCAGTGGACTTGCTCTGAGTCAGGAAGTGTGTGACAGCAGCTCCCTGAAACCAAGGAGGAGCACCTCTGTTTGGTTTTTAGTGTGGATTAATGCTGCCGCGCACACAGATGAAAGGCCATCAATCTCAGGCCCGCACAGCAGCCACAGAGGGCGAGCAGAGTGAAACCAAAAGATAAAATGAGGAGCGATCGTTTCCAGGTTTTTGTTTTCAGGACAGTAAGAAGCCGGAATGAAGCCCCGTGTCTGCACTCCAGCAGCATGCTGCGTGTTTGCACGCTGATGATGTGCAGCCTGAGTGCCAAACATCTGGATCCGAGTCCGTCTCTGTGTTGAGCACAGATCTCCGTCCTCGTTCACAGCTCTGAGAGCTCTGCTGCATCGACCCACTTTTTCCTCAGCATCATTAAACTTTCATTCACAGGAAACAAACCGGCATTTCAAAATAAAAGCCCTTTCCAGGCAAACTGACCTTGAGGCAGCTGGGGTGGATGATCTCGTTGCAGATGGTGCACTCCATCAGCGAGAGGCTGAACTTCTCGTCCTCTGAGTCCACCGTGTCCTCCTTCCCCGCCTCTCCACACGCAAAGCACACGGCTGTGTGAGGCAACACCGGCTACAGACAGGTGAGACAGACAGGTGAGACGTGTACAGGGGGGTAAAAACGGAAACGTGCTGACAGTTAAAGACGTGGATGCAGATGTTGTGGGAGGAGAGTACCTGAATGAACCACACAAAGCTGAAACCTTTAGAGCGCTAATGTCTACTCCTGCTTCCTAATCAAACAGTAGGACTGAACATCTCTCAGAGAAACATCTGGATCTCAGAGCAGGTCGATCAGGCCCACAGGTGAGGGGCGGACTCCTTCCTGTGACTTTAGGACCCTCCCGACCTGCTCAGGGCTCAGTCGGGATCTGATCGATCGATCAAGACTTCTTCTCCTGCACATCCTGCAGGTGGGCCGTTCCCCTCGGCGTTCACCTGGCTGCTCTGGCATCCAACACTGTGCGGTTATTGATCCGAGCGCAGAATCGTGGAGCTCTGCTGTGTTTGGGTCTGTAACCTGTGCTGTTGTCATCCAAACAGAAGCCGAGTGTGTTTCTACAATCTCGCCTCGTTAGTCGAGCAGTGACGCTTGGCTGCATTTTGCGTTTTTAAAAACATGATCATGCACCCATCAACCTTTTAAAAGTCGAGCAGGTCACCAAAAGGTCAACAGCACAGACGCATGATCCGGTTTTATTTTCGTGTTTCATGTACTCAGAAACACCAGATTCACACATCGAACCCACTGAGGGTGGTCGACCCCCCAACACCCGCGCAGACCCAAACCTGCGGTCTGAGGCCTCAAACGGCTCGCAATGACTTAAAGAGGCGATGAGCTGCAGGTCGCCAGGTCACTGCTCGACCTCAGTGAGGCAGCAGCACTCAGAACACCTGCAGCTGGTGCTCCTCATCCTCTCAGCAGACACCAGGGGGCGTCTCTGCTCCTGCTGAGGGAGCAAAGCAAGGAGCATCATCCTAACCTGCACCACCCTCCTCCTCCACACAAAGCTCCAACAACAGATAAATAAATCTCCATCATGTGAGCCGTAGACCGTCTCACTGTGTGTGTGTTTTAAGCAGCTCTGTGAAATGGCAATGGATCAAAGCCAACTCGCTCTCGCTCACAGTGCCAGCAACCATCACTGGTTGCCACGGAAACCCAGCATCGTCGCCCGCTGGGCTCTTGGTTGATGCCATTTGAAGAATCGACACACAGAAAGAAGAATACAGCACATCTTCAGCACGCACACACCTGTGCATGGGTCGCGTTCCTGCCGTCAGGGACAGCAGCAGGTGTAATGGAGGACCGTGTTGACATGGAAACCTGTTTCACTCAGACTGCAGATCTGAGCATAAATAAGTGCAGTGTGGTTTTTGAGCTGAATGTTTGTGGATGATGGAGCGCTGCATGTACGCTGCAGCTAACACGCCTCCGTGATCTGCTCAGTCACATGCTTCTGACACTTTGTCCTGAAAGCAAACCGCTGAGCTGGGTTTGACTCCAGCTGAAGGCTTCAGAGGTCAAAGGGCATAATATTCATCAATCATTGCTTCTTATCAGTTGAAGCCACAGAGATACCTGAGTGTACAGAGCCTGAGGTCCGACCGCGGAGGCGTACCTGCAGACGAACTGAACCTGATCTGACAGTCTGTGGGAGGGGCTTTCTCGCTGGCCGGTGTGCCAGCAGTGGCGAGGACCGCTGAGCGAGCCCTGCGAGATTTGACGTGTCTCCTGCTGGTTTGCGTAGGTCACGCGTTACTGACATGTTTGGGCTGGATGATCCAAAGCTAAAAGCACAGGTCACCCTTCAGTCTGCGAGCCACACACATTCCTGCTTTCTCGGCAGGTTTTTGCAAGACGGCACGCAGCAAACATCAGCCAACGGCGACCGTGTGACAGAAGCATGTCCACTTCGCTGTGAATATTACACAAACACTGTCAGGGTTAAACAAGAGCTCTGTGTAAGAGCTTTCCGAGGGATGTAGGTCAGACAAAGAAGACTGATTCTGAACCGAATCATGCAAAGCTGCTGTGTAGAGTCTAACAATGAGGATCTGTAATGTATTTTTAACCTCAGTTCATTTTAAGGCCAGTGTGGTTCATGTTCAGGTTACAGTCTCGGCGTCTGCTGTCGTGTCGTGTGTGCGTCTCACCGCCGTGCACTGTCTCAGGAGGCAGGACTGCTTCATGCGGCCGGGTCCGCCAAACTTCTTCATGTCCTTGCAGAAGTGACACTCGCCGCACTCCGTCCTCATGCAGGCCTGGCAGCGCCGGCACCGCGTCCGCCTGCGCCTCGCCCCACCGCCGGCCCCCCCGCCCAGCGCCTTACTGCCCGACATCACCGAACAAGTCAGCTGGAACCAGAGAGAGCGAGAGGACAGAGATATGAGCATGTGGGACAGCAGCAGACGATCCCTGTGGAGGTAAAGACGTTTACAGCATGTAGATAAACCCCTCACAACACCTGTTTCAGTCGTATTAAGGCTGAAAGTTTGCATTATTAGGGGCGTGGTCTCTTTGACTGACAGGCTGTCTGCTAGCTTCACCTGAACTGGACCTCTGAACTATGTTTGTGCTGTCCGAGCCTTTTAATGACATCATCACACCAATAATGTGCTGATCAAACATCTGGACTCATCACGACGCTTTTTTAAATCCAACAAACACTTAGTTTTATTCCTGAAACGTTACAGGTGGACTGAAGTCGTCGTACGTGTTGTTGAAGACGTTTAAACGGCTGGAGCAGAATGTGCGTCTCACAAAATGAAAATTCAATCAGCAGAAACTCGTCTGAGGTTCAACAAAAGGAAAAACATTTTTCATATCATAAGGACCCAGAAAGTCATGTAATTAACTGGTGATTTGAATACGACTGGTTTAAAACACCCTCTGAGTTTTCAGTATTTGAATGTTTATTAGTTTTTGGATGTTTCTGCCTGTGTTCTGTCAGGATGACCTCACACTGCAGGTCCGGGCTCTGACGAGGCCCATCCAGGTGTGCTCTCCCTGGACTGGCAGCGTCTCACGCTGGAAATGAGCTCAACCCATGACAGAACTTCCACCGTGCTTCACAGGAAACTGTCAGGTATGAGGACTGGAGTGAAAAAGCAGTCAGTGTCCACAGAACAACTTCAGAAACTGGGCGACTAATGCTCAAGAGCGCTTTAGAAGGAACAACAAGGTCTGGCTGCCCGGAAGCAGATTAATGAGGGGTGACTCAAGACTTTCGCACAGCACGGGGTAAAGCTCACACTCAGTGTTGAATCTGCGGCGCAGCCTGCGCAGCCGCCCACCACAGCCACCATTTATGCATGTGCGTGCTCCGCCCACACCGCCCTGCAGTTTCACCACCCAAACACGAGTTGGCCCTCCAGCTGACTCGAAACATGGCAGCAGAAGCAGCCAGATGGGAAGTGGCAGACCTCAACGGCCAATCACAGTCGCTCTGTAAGAAGGCGCCCGTCAGGTTACGGAGCCAATTCAACGCAGTTTAAACCTGAAGAACACGCCTCCCTCTCCTCCTGACTGATACTGACTACTGATCAGGTTCAGCTGATCGATAACCAGAAGGAGCCGTTGGCTGTTGTTGGGTTTTTTCCTTTTCTCACGTGGCACAAAAAACATTTTGTAAGAATAAAACCAAAACACCAACATGCAGCTGACATGCTGTTCGCAGCAGCCTCGCGGCGCTGCTCGATTAACTAATCATCACTTATGTGGTCGATGTTAACAACGGTTCACTGTGTGGACAGACGCGATTGATCTCTGTACCTTTTATTTTTAAAACAACTTTTCAGCTTTACACTTTGTTAAAGTGACATTAATTTGATATTTTATTGTATAAACCCATTCATACAAAAAGTGGCTGCAGAGCATTAAAACACACATTTGCTCTAACTGATAATTACTTTCAAAAAGCTTCCTCTGTGTAAACGATGATCAGTTCAGGGTCTGCTGCACGCACTTGTGTCAGCAGTGCCGAGGCCACTTCCTGTGGACTGGAGTGTGTGTTAAGCTGTAAACATCTGGAAGTCTCAGGCTATGTTCTCTTCATCCTCGACTTCAAACTGTTCAGTTTGTTGGTAAAAACTATAAAACTTTCTAGAGTCAGAGTTCAAAGTTCACTGCGGCGAGACCAAGAACACGCTCCTCACAACAACTCTAATCAGACACTAGAGTCCCCCTCAAAGCTGATGGTGAGCGGCCTCGGTATGAGCAGTGAAAGGACTCGACAAAACCGGTTTTATATAAATCTGCTGCACCTGCTTTCCCATCAGGCAAAGGCGAGTGCACAGCAGCTCACCTGCAGACACTTTATTTTGTTCCAGTGAGACAAGAACTTCCTGGAGTTTGAGGGGGAGAGTGTAAAGCCGTATCAGTGCATCTTTGCAGGTTTACAGTTGCATAAATCCAACAGGGACACAGTGTTATTCCAAAAAAGATGCAAAGTCAAAGAACCAAAAACAGCAAGCAGTCCTCTGCAGAGCAGCCACATGCTTAAAGATTCTACATTATTATTTAAACCTGTTAGGTGGACCTCGACATACTGAAATCACTAACAGACCGGATCTGCTTCATTATCTGGTCCAAATCCAGGTGTTTTTAAATCCAGGTGTTTTGGTTGTACAGGCTGCTGAGCATGCTCTGAAGCTTCACTCTGTTTCTTTCACGTTACTTATAATATTTATTGTATTTTCTGGGTATTCTTGCGGCTGCTGTAGTCTCACAGTGCCTGTCAGTAATCAAGGGAATAATATTCCTGACATTAAAGAATGAAAACGGAGAGGGTGAAGCAATCCTGCTTCCTGTGTGAAGCTAACATCCCAGGATCGTTTTCACCAGCTTCCTCCTTCCAGGCCAGCACGAGCCCACAGAAACACCTGTATGAGAACATCACCTGAAACGCGATTTTCTCATTAAACATGTGACGGAAACAGAGGCTGGCTGTAGCTAACAGCAGCTAACAGCAATAATAATGAAGATGCGCATCTGGCACCGTTTGGAGACTAACCGCTAACAGCTAGCAGCTATCCCGTCACAGTCACCTACAGCCAGCCTGGGCATACCTGCCCGGACAACACACCTGTACACACCGTCTGCCCTGTTAATTACCTAATATCACATGTAGGAGGGCAGCCCCCCTTCCCTTCCCCAGCCTCTCCTAAAACATTAACGTTAGGCGTGCTAACAGGCTAGCACGCTAGCAGCCCGTCCGCCCCCTGCAGCAGCTTCCTCTTTCACGCTGTCCCCGCTCCGCAGCTAGCTGCCGGGCAGGTGTAGGTGAACAAACCCGACCCTCACGAACCCTTCCCCGCTCACCTCTCTGAATCAGCTCGCATGCTCCTGGGTCGCTCATTAGAATCGGTATCCGCCAACAATCAGCCCACGTTAGCCCGTGCTGAGCGCAGCTAGCCGTCCGCTTCCTTGTTTCTTCGCCCGCCGCTGCTTCATGCGCATGCCATCCCGCTGGCTGCCGCTGGCTCCGGTTCTCCAGGCTGGCCTGCCTGAAGGACCGCGGTGGTCTAACTGTGTCGGTAGAGAACGGATGGATATCGGTGAGGCGGAGGGCGCAGTCGTGCCCATTCACTCCCCTCTCTGTCCGCCTCTCTCTCTGCACTCGATCCGCCTCGCTCTCCCCCCGCAGCGCGTTCCGCGTGCTCCGCGGCTCTTCCTCCCGAGGGGCTCCAAAATACACACAACGGCCCGTTCTCGCCGCAGCGCGGCGCTTTCAACGCGTTCCCGGTGATACTCCTCCGCACGAACTAGGCCCGTTCGCCGTCGTAGGCTGGAAAAGCAGCGCCGCGCGCGGCTATTGTTCTGCGACTCTATTGTGTGGCGCGAGGCTGCGGTGCTGCGCGTGATTCGGTTCAGTGTCGCGAATCGGCCGGTGGCTCGCGGCACGTTTAACCCCGCATTGATGACATCATGCAGGTGACCGCAGAGCTCGCGCTGCTTCAGCCTCGGACAGCGACGGAAAATAAAATAAATAAATAAATAAATAAACCGCTAAATAAAATATAGGCACAAACGATATGCACGCTCCTCCTCTCCGTGTCACGTCACAGTGCGGAGGGCATTGTGGGACTTGTAGTTGTCCCGCTTCTCCACAAAAAAGCGTTGAGCTAAAATGTTTTTTAGCCCACACAAGACATTTGAAATATAATAGAATATAGAGATCAGTAGAATCCGGATAAAAATGAAATTCAAGGTAAGAAAAAAAAAGATTTAAAAAATGCAGCAAACACATGCAAATACATGTTGGTGCAATAAAAATGAAATCAATCAACGACTAAAACATGCTGGTGAATAACTTTACAGCTCATAAAAACCGAGATTTTTATTTTTATAAAGAAACACAGCAGTGCTGACTCCTGAGTTCACCGCAGGGTTTATTCACAATATATCTTATAAATATTTTATTCCATAAAACACGTTTTTTGTTTCGTTCCAGCTTTACAAAGACAAGAACTAACAGACTTAAAAACTCCTTTGTCCCACACGCCATCAGACTGTTTAACTCCTCTCTGGAGGGGAGAGGGAGGGGAAACAGGAGGACAAAGGAGGGGGAACAACTAAGCTGTAGTGCCTCTTCACCTCACTGTGCAATACCTTTTGTGCAATACTTTTGTAAATAGTCAACGATGCAATAGACTCAATACTTGAAATGTGCAATTCACTTGTATTTTTATTTTTATTCCTATTTATTCTATTTATCCCCTTCGTATATTTTATTTATATTGTCTCTGTATTTATATATATGTGTGTGTGTATATATATATATATATATATATATATATATATATATATATATATATATATATATATATAATATTCTGTAACTTCTGTCGGTGCTGTGCTTTTTTGGAAATCGAATTTCCCAGAGGAACCCACCCGAGGGATTAATAAAGTTCTATCTAATCTAATCTAATCTACATTGATTTGATTTACTGTGTCATTTCTCCCAGTGCATGTTTTCTGTTTTTATTATTTACTGATGTAATTTTACATTTGACTTTGGTCGCTGTCTGCTGTATGAACAAAGTCATGTGATGTGTGGAGTACTGTTCTCCTCTGTAAACGTGAGTGACTTTCCTCTGTGGGTTCAGACACTTGGGTATAAGCATTTCCTCAGAGGGCACAGTGGCTCTGCTGAAAGTGGATCTTTGATCTGAGCTCCAGCTCAAACCTGAAGGTTCACGTCTGTGACGACGAGCTCTGCTGACGGTGTTCTGACTGAGTGACGGCCAGCTGGACGTTTCCTGCCATAAAAATAGGATTTATGCTGATGTTTGCTGAAGCTGACCAGACTGCGTTTATTTGGTCTCGAGTTTGTAGAAGTCTGGGATGGATAATAGTAAAGCATAACTCACGGATGCTGAGACTCCTCGCTGTGATAACTGCAGACTACACTGAATCAGTACACTGCTGTTTTTTTATTTGCAGTGTTTTTAGTCTACCTGCGCTTTCTTGGTCACATCCACCTGGATCCAAACTGTCAGCAAAAACCAGTCTTCACAGCAGAAGGTTAAAGGTCAATGTTTTAAATTCCACCTTCAGCGCCCTGTGCTGCCATATAGACCCCACCTGTACTTACAGGCAGACAGTTATGGGACTCTGATTTAATACGAGAAGACTGCACGAAAAACAAGTTTTATTTTTGTAAAGCTGAATTCCTGTCTGCCTTGAACAGCTTCAGCTTTGGGTCATGACTCCTACAGCTTCTGAAGGAAAAGGGTAACTGCATGGAGCACCTGTCCTGAGACAGGAAGCCTACACTCCACATCTGCATCGGGATGAACTGGAACACCAGCACGGAGGCCGGAGGTGCTGAGCACACTCTCCTCCCTCACTGAAGAGACAGCTGTTCATCACAAACACCTTCAAACTCACGTTCAGGTGCTTTTCATCACTTTTCTTGAACCCAGAGTTTTTAAAGCTGGGTTTACCTGCCTGTGGCCCCCTCACTCTTTCCAGCAGCCCCCAGACCATCTCGCGATTGTTTTCTTCTGGCACCAGTGGACTTTCACGTGTTTCAGACCAACACACACGCGCGCGCGCTCAACCCCCCTCCTCTCCTCCCCTCCCCTCTCTCCCGCTAGCCAGCTCGCTGCTAGCTCCGCTGCTAGCTCCTCCTGCCTCCGTGATCAGACGCACCGGCTCCATTCACATCACGGTGCTGTTGGGAAACCACCCCGCTCTCAGACCCTCTCAGACCCGCTGACGGCTCACAGAAGGGACGCCTCGTGTGTCAAATAACTGAAGATGATTAAGCTCTTTTCCCTGAAGCAGCAGAAGAAAGACGAGGAATCTGCTGGAGGAAACAGAACCGGAGCCGGGGGCAAGAAAGCCAGCGCGGCCCAGCTCCGAATACAGAAAGGTAGGCTCTGTTAGCCGAGAGTTACCCACCGGCCGACACCGAACCCACGGGACCCAGGGCTCTCAAACCCAGACCCGGTGTTGCTGTAGCTCACTCGGGCTAACGGCTGGCCGACTAACTGCGGCTGAAGCTGGTGTTAGCTAGGGCTGCTAGCCCGGCTGTGCTACATGAAAACAAAACGCAGGCTAAAGGTGTTAGCACGCAGTTAGCAGCAGCTAGCAGCTAACAACACTAACCCGGAACACAGCTGCTAACAGCTAACGCCGGATAGCCGTAAACACTGACGGCTAACGGCAGCTAGCCTCTAACTGCTGTGTCAGTTCCGCGGGGTCCACTTCTACCTAACACCAGGTGAGTTAGGAACACAGGGACTCAGTGGAACACCTGAGCACAGCGCCCACCTTCCTGACCCTCTATCCTCCTCAGGTGCAGGTCGACCCGAGGGGCTGCAGGGCGACAGGTGAACGCAGATCAGAGCCCGGCCTAGACTGCAGGGTTAGAACCAGGCTGAACCTGTGTGGTGGATCACAGTAGACTCTGAGGGTCCTGCCTGCCTGTCAGACGCCTTGTGAGTCACCTGGTGTGGGTGACCAATAGGAGAACAGCCTCAGGTCCCTATTCTCAGAGTCCAGCTCACCTGTCCGAATTATCAGCTCTGTCTACTTTGCAGCATCTGACCTGGACAGGTCTGAAACCCTTCTCAACTTCTAAGTGATCTGCTGGAATGGGCTCTGTGGTTTCCATGGATCTGATTGGCTGGTTGTCGGTGGTTTCATACCTTTTGGTCTCTTATCTGGAGCATAACCCGAGCAGGAGTGACACAGGCCAAAAGGCTGGGCGGTGATGCCCCAGCAAGTGTCCAAGAAAAAGCACGTGTTCCTGACACCAACCACCTACTTCTTCTTGCCTCCACCCACCTGATGAATGACAATTTGAATCTCAGCGATTCATGGGGTTGCAGAGGTTTGGGGTCCTCAGGGGATCTGTAGGCCCGTGGGTCTGGGTTCCAACCTGTGTTTAGCAGACCTGAGTGACCACCTGGGCCCGCTCTGACCCACCACACGGGATCAAAGCAATTCTGAAGATGGTCCAGATGTTTTGGTGCCTTAAACAACAAGAAGGTATCCAGTGGTTTCAGAGTCACCCCCTAAACCTGCGACAAGATCAGGGTTTTTTACATTTGGAAGTTGTTCTTCCACATTTTGGCAAAAACGTTTTGACACATAAAAGTTGATTAGATTTGTTTCATAATGGTCCTTTTATTTCTTTACCTCGTGGGTCTAGGCCGTCATTTCTCATTGATGCTCATCTAAGTTGATTAAGGAGGTTTGTGTTCTTCTCTGGAGGTTATTGAGATTTTGGAGATGATGACATAACATTTTTGAAGTCCTAAAGAACACAATATGTGGAGATTTTTAAGAATATTTAAAGAGGTCCAGAGGTTTTAGAAGTCCTTAAATACCAAGGTGAGATTGAGAAATGCTGAAGGAGGTCTTGGAGAAGGTTCCAGTTCTAGCTGAAAGTGTTCCAGATGTTGTTCTGGATTTTTAAGTCTTTTGGGACAGTTCAGAGACCTTCGTGTCAGCACTGCTTTTCACAGGTCCTAGCATACAGACAAGGTATTTAGAGCTCCAGATGTTTTCATGAGCCTCTGAAAGGTGAAAGAAGAAGAGATGAAGGACGTCTTTGATTCCCGAGGACGAATCAGAATCAGTAACACCTGCCTGTGTTTGTTTTTCAGACATCAATGAGTTGAACTTACCAAAGACGTGTGAGATCAACTTCCCCGATGATGACGACCTCCTCAACTTCAGACTCATCATTTCACCGGACGAGGTGCGTGTGTGCGTTTCATTCAGAGACGTGATTGCATAAAAACTTTATTCCTCTCTGACTTTGAGGACAAACACCTGTGAGAGCTGCAGGTGTGCGTCAGTAACACGAGCAGTGCTGTCTGTAAAAGCAGTGAAACACCTCCACCTGTGAGCGCAGGACCAGTTTCAGACACTGCTGCACCAGAGCCGATTGTTCCCACTCATGTGGCACACAGGTGTATGAAACCTCAGGATGTACAGAGTGAGGATGAGGGGCTGAATCGGGAGATGAAGATGATGCTGAGCTAACGAGTCTGCCTCTGTTTGTCTTTTTGTCTCTCAGGGTTTTTACAAAGGAGGAAAGTTTGTCTTCAGCTTTAAGGTGAGAAACAGCCGTCTCTCTCTCTGCTCCACCCTCGGCTCCACATGCTGAAATAATCCTGAAACAGTCTGACCCTCAGCAGCCTCCACTGGTCTAACAACAGGTCTCACCTGTGTAAAGTCCGGCCCACAGCGCCCTGAGAACATCAATAAGAGGCTCACTAATGTAGCTCCATTATTTAATTATCACTTTATTTATGAATTTGGCTTGCAGCGATGATAAAATCACTTTTTTCTTCCGTTTTCTCCACGAGGCTCTCATTTTCTCTGGTGTTATAAATCAGGTGCTGCCTTTCACGCAGTGTTTAGATGTCCTCATGGTTGAGCTGTAAGAAGTCCTGAGGTTTCTGCAGGTGAGCCCGTAAAGGACTAGCAGGTGGATTCATCATAATCGCTGACAGACTTGTGTGACGTTCCACGGTCCTACAGGTCTCCTGAGTCCACCTGGTCTTCCTGCTGGCCCGCCTGCAGACTTCCTGCGGTGGCTGCTGCAGGCCGGTAGGAACGCCGGTGGGGGTCAGGAGAGGAGGCTCGTCGCTGATGATTTACAGGAAGGCAAAGAGACGTTTTGATAAGTGCGTGGCTCATTTTAATGCGTTTAAATGATAGTTTTTATATTTCAGGATCGGGGTGGACCGTCACCATTGGCGACTGGTAGCTGTGGTCAGTCGTCATGGGCCTGGATGTTCTTGTTCCAGGCTGAAGTGACTGTACAGCAAACTCTAAAAAAACAGGTTTGAATTAGTGTTGGCGTTTCCCTGCTCCACACGGGGCCAATAAATGAACACACCACCACTAACCTTTGGCCACACAGCTCAGTCTTTGTCTCTGACCATCAGACTCTTCTCCTGGAGGCATTTGGTTCATCCATGTGGGCAGGTACACGTTTTTAAAGGTTTTGATTTTGGAGCAGGTTCTTCTTTCTTGGTTGGGACCCTCTCGGTCCGTGGCGATGTGAAACTGGCTTCGCTGTGGGTCATGGCAGGCTTGAGTCTCGGTGGTTCCTGAACATCCCAACCAATGTGGTGTCATCTGAAGGGGGGCAGTTTGGGCCTTCTTCCAGGCCAAAGTGGTGACACATCTGAATAACCTGACCGTGTCAAAATAAAACTCGCTTAATAAAAGATGTCTGTGTATCTGGGCCTGTGTGGATCAGAGAAAAGCAAATGCAAACTTGTTCTTTAGAGTCATTGAAGGAGTTTGCTGTACATCATTCAGCTCAGGGAAGTCCGAGGAGCTCGGGAAGAAAGCCAGCAGACGTGTTTGGTTGTTGAAGACGTTTCGTCTCATCCAACAAGCTTCTTCAGCTCTAAAAGCAAAACACTCATCTGCATCTAAAGGTCAAAGGTCACTCTATCCAGGATGCCAGTGTTCACATTCGCCACCTACACTGGTCTGAGATCCTTCCCAGACCCCTGACGCCCACTCACAACCTGCATCAGGTGACCTCAGTGGGTCACATGATGGGGTGGGGCAAAGTCTCACAATGGTTCCAAGACATCTGCTGATAATCACATGAGTCACATGATGAATACTCTTAGGGCCACTCCCACTAAAGTCTGTGACGGAGAAGCTTCTGGGATGAAACGTCTTCACAGACCTGTTCTTCCAACTCCTTTGATGTTTGCTGTACAGTCGTTCCATCCTGACATCCACGCCTGTGATTGGCGGAGACTTCTGACCTCACCTGTAGAGGCTGCTAATCTCAGCTCAGAGGGTCCGGCGACATTTCGAGGGTCATCGCCGGGGGCTCGTTAAGAAGCAGGTGATCTGACAGTGTGTGTGTGTTTCAGGTAGGACAGGGTTACCCCCACGACCCCCCAAAGGTAAAATGTGAGACGATGGTGTATCACCCCAACATCGACCTGGAGGGCAACGTCTGCCTAAACATCCTAAGGTGTGTGCGTTCTTAAAATCAAACTTGAGGTCACACTGAGGTCAGACAGGTGAGCGTTTCCAGGTGAGGTCTTCTGCTGCTCACCTGTTCCTTCTTCTCCACAGAGAGGACTGGAAGCCCGTGCTGACAATAAACTCCATCATCTACGGCCTACAGTATCTATTTCTAGTGAGTGCGCATGTTTTCTCTTCTGCGGCTCAGTGCTGCCCTCAGCTGGTGAACGTTTTGTAACGAGACATTTAACGACCGTTGTCGCCTTTTGCTTCCCCGTCTCCCCCCGCAGGAGCCAAACCCAGAGGATCCGCTGAACAAGGAGGCGGCGGAGGTCCTGCAGACGAACCGGCGGCTCTTCGAGCAGAATGTCCATCGCTCCCTGAGGGGCGGCTACGTGGGCGCCACCTACTTTGAGAGATGTCTTAAATAACTTAGCGTCCCATCATCCTCTGAGCTCCCTCCCATCCCACCTCCCCCCTCCCACCACCTTCACTACTTCTCCTCCCCCTCCTCCCCGGTCCTGCTCGTTGGCTGAAGCAGGAGCTGCAGCGACAGGAAGCAGCACACCAGAAGACGCTTTTCTGTTTCAAAACAAAAGAAGAAGAACCTCATCCTCCCCCTCTGCCCTCCTCCCTCCCCTCCTGTTTGTCTCTGTTTAACTTCTGAGACGCAGCATTGAACCGTCGACATGCCGCCGCGGGACGCCGACACACAACACACACCTGAATGGACTCAAAAAGATGGCTGCCAGCAGACGGCCGCCGATGATGATGATGATGGACGGGGGAGGGGGAGGGCAGGGTGGTCAGTGATGGCCATGATGCTGGTGATGATGATACTCATGTGATTTTGTTTTTTTCTTTTTGTTAGTTTTCGAGTTTTTGGCGAGGGAGCCTGACATTAGACGGGCGGTTAGAATGGACCCGCCCCCTTGTTGGTTACATGCAAGTCCACTAGCAGCAAACTCCAAACCCTAGCAGCTTCAGTGTTGTATGGACACTTGTGGGTGGCGCTTGTGACCACCTGTAGGCGGAGCCTTAAAGCCATCTGCTGCACCTGCAGGTGTAATGATAATGTCAGCACAAGGGGAGGGGCTTGTAGGAGAGGGGCCTTAAGCACATGCTCCATTTTTAATTTTTTTTCTTCTCCAGCAAAGGGGGAGTGGCTTGTGGGAGTGGGCGGAGTCTGTTAGCAATGCTAGGAGATGCTACATGTTTTTGATTTTTGTGTGTGCCTACACTGGAGGGAGGGGCTTGTTACTCTGCGGGTGGTGTGGAGGTGGAGCTTGATTTTATGTGAGGGGCTTGTTAGTGCCATTGTGCTTAAGGTGGTCACATGACGCTCTGCAGGTGTGGCGGATGGAGAAGTTTGGAGTTCGCTGCTAGATGGAAACATGAAGACAGGGTTGGTGGGCGGAGCTGTGTGAGATGGGTGGGGCTGTTATAGGGTGGGAGGGTTATGTTTAAAGGCTTGTAGGTCTGGGGGTGGGGTTACAGGGGGAGGGGGGGTCGATTTTCATTTGGGGGGGTTGTGGGTGGGGTTAAGGGGGAGGGGGTTAAAATGTTACGATTCTATTGTGTATATTGAAACCCCGGCTGTTCACACTGACTGCAGTATGATTTATGTTAAATAAAATATGAAGTTGAATGAGTAGAGCTGTGCTGACGTCACTTCCGTCCTCGATCGCCACAGATGATATCACCAGTGTGGGGGGAGGAGCTTTAAGATGGTCGGGTAAGGCTCTGCGGCGGGCTCTACGCATCGGTGCTCGGTGGTGTAAGGATAACATGAAGCATGAAGCTCGTGGTGCATATTTTCTGTGCTGATGTTAATACCTGAGCAGACGCCTCAGCACCCTGAGACCCTGCCCTACGGTAATCAGCTGAGCGTGGAGAGACAGCGGCCCTGGCGTCCCGTTTCAGCACCACGCTCAGTTTCAGTGAGCTCGTTACGACCAGGAGCTGGAGCTGTAGTAACATGGGTGGGACAGTAGGGGGCACTGAACTAATAACCTGCTTTTAGGAAGTTGTCGGACTGCCTGGCAGGTCGGAGCACGCAGCAGACGTTTCACATGTGAAAGGTTTAAACAGGGACATAATTTCTGTTTCAGCGTCACCGATGACAACCATGGACTCGTGCAGCGAGCGTGCGTTACCTGGTTCTTTTAATCTAATAACGAGTGTCAGGAATACATTGTTTAAAAGCATGTGACTGGTCCTGAGCTCGTCCCACATCAGAGAAACAAGCTGGAGCAATGGCAGTGAGCAGCAGGAAGTAAAACCAATCAGAAGGTGAAAATGAAGAAATGAAACGAAGAGTTTCTGATCCGAGCTGTGATGTGAGGGTCGGGTCTGGACGCATGGAGGGATTTTGCGATTGTGGTGTGATCCCAGATCTGAACCTTGACCTTTGATCACAGTAAGTTTGTGTTTCAGCAACATGAATAAAAGAAAAAAAACACGTCAACAACCTCAATTTTTCTTTTCTTTATTTAACAAGTTCACTTTTATTTCCAACATTATTCGACACTTCTCAGAATCTACTGGAAAAACAAGCTTTACAGTACACGGACGTCTGGCAAAAATCCGAGGTCACGCTGAAACGTTTGTTTTTCATAAAATAATTTAACTGTCAGTTATTAACTATCACCATGGCTGCAGTTCCTCTGACGTCCACTAGAAGCTGCTGCGCCCGCCCCCTGAAAAGAAGGTTGCCAATATGTTGCCAAAAAAAGGCAACACATTTAGAAAAAATATGAAAACAGAATTTAACTATTGTTCGATAAGCTGTTACATTAAACGTGACGTATTCATGACATCAACTATTTGCTTTGAGTTTAATAATTTTATGTTTCACAAAATCTCAGTAAAGGTTTAGTGTTACTAATCTTTTAGTTTCACAGCGTTACAAAAACAAACTGGTTACACAAAGTGAAAACTTCTTTATATCATTTTAATTGTAAAAAAAAAAAAAAAAAGTTGGTTCCCTCGATTCATTTGATGTATTTTTATGACCATATTTACAAATTTAAGAAGCAGCTCTGGCTGTAAGAGCACATCGTTCTTCAGTGATCGATATTACAAAACCATCGCCTGTCAGGATCTAACGGGGACAAAACGAGACAAACATCCTTTGTTGTTTCAAGTCTCACTGCAGAGTCTGGAGATCAACGTGAGGACGATTCGACTCCACCTGCAGTTCCTCTGCTCTTAGTTCGCTCAGCATTGACCCTCCGGTTGGTCCCGGTTCTGGTCCCAGTCCCTCAGGCCGGGTGCTGCAGCGTGGTGAGGAGGATCAGGGGGACTTCTTTGTCTCCGGTCCCCAGCAGAGGAAACATCCTCTCGGTGAACTCAGTGGATGTGTGGAAGCTGTAGATCTCTGAGCCCGACTTCACATTGTAAAGGGACACCTGACCCTCCTCCATGTCCAGGAACACGCCCACCTGTCGCAGCTTGGGGTGGTGACCTTTGACCTGCAGGTGAGACGCAAACAGAATACGATTAAGACGAGTCGACAGAAGTTGCAAACTGTCAAGAAGCCTCAAGGTGTGGAAGCCCACTGGTGCTAAAAAGACACTGTGGTGTTTTTGTATTCATGAAAGGACTCAAAGTTTAACTGTTGCATTAAAAACATAAATGACATAAACATAAATAAACATAAATTTAATTTGTATTTTTTTATTGAGCTTTACAGGATGGGCTTGTTTGCATCCTTCTTGCCTTAAAATTTTGTCATTAACACACAATAGAATTAATTTCATCAGATTTTAAAGTTATTAAATGTGTGGAAATGATGGATTTTGGGTACTTTTTGCGCCAACTTATTTCAATTAAATTTAGAGATTTTCTATGTTAAAGTCATGCTGACCAAAATAATGTTTAAGTCTGAGTGGCTGCTTTCTTGCGGCACCAGTGGCCTTCCGTACATAAGTGCATGTGAAACGTGGACTGGACCTTGGTGAGCGGCGGCGTGGTGAGCGCCCTCAGCTGGCTGCTGCTCCACCAGATGGCGTAGTATCCGTGAGACGGGCACATATCGAACAGACCCTTCCTCTGAGCCGACTCGCTGACCACGCCCAGCTTCCAGTCTTTATTCTCCCCGACGCACACCTGAAAAACACACCTGAGATCAGACTTGGATCCTGCTAGCCATTACTGAACCCAGTCCCAAGGCCGGTTGGGTCCTGACCTCCCAGTAGTGGCGCCCGGAGCTGAATCCCTCCTTGGCGAGGACGCAGGACCAGACGTCGAACCTGTGCGGGCTGTTTCTGTAGAACTGCAGCTTCTCTCCTCTCTTCACCTGCTTACGGTCCTCGGACAGGATCAGGAAGGGATACGCCGTCACCGGGTTCAGCGTCACGTCCTCTGGAAGCAACAAGCACAGGTAAACATAACAGCAAGGTCCCCTGGAGGCTGAAATAGTCATCACAATGGCTGAAGAACTCGATCCAGGACGATCCCGACACCTCACCACAGGATGAGTAAAGGTGGACTTCCCCTGTTTGAGCCTTGGAGTTTCATATCAGTGATCTCAGAGTCAGCTTCAGTAACCCTGTGAATCTAAAGGTAGCGAGGGCACATCCCCTTTACGGTCGATTCTACCACATGAGCTGAACCCATCTGACGATTATGAAGGGCAGCCAATCACAACGTTCAGAGGATGAAGAGAGGACCTGCGCTGAGGCCCAGTATCTGATACAGGAGGATTATTTTGAACTGTGAATCATGCAAAGCTCCTCTACAGTCCAGAAATCAAATATATGTAACAACGCTGAATCCAATGAAGCACTATTACGTATCTTTGCTTAGAAATATATAATGTGAAGACCTCGCATGTTCAAACTTACAGCAGAAACAAACGTTTACAGCCTGAAACTGTTTGTGTATCATTTAAAATGTGCTTTATTAGGGGGTGTGGCCTCTGTGACTGAAAGGTGGATGGTGATACAGGTGGCTAGCTTCACCTGAGCTGGACCTCTGGACCGTGTTTAGGCTGTTTAATGAGATCATGTGACCAGTAACGTGGCTGCTGTGAGGTTACTATGGTAAGAGAGCATCTGGGGGGCGGAGCCAGAGTGTTTTTACTTGGATGTTGCCCAGCATTAGCTGGCAGCTGTCTGTCTGTGTGAATGCAGTTATAACCAAACCCGACCTGCATCAACCGAATCACCCAGAAACCAAAACGCTGAAAACCTCACCCATGTAGAGTCGGGCCTTCTTGTATCCTGCAACAACAAACGAACACATTTCATCAGCAATCAGAAACAAGCTCTCATCTCTTCACAAACCTCCCACCGCTACAGCTTCTCTAACAACTCAGCGTTTTTATCCTTTCACTTCATCTTTGTGTCGTTTAAAAACGACCAGCATTTAAAAAAAATCTGTCATCTTTGATTTGATTCATAATTTCATTATCGGTGTCTGAAAGGCTGACGGTGAGCATCCATGTCTGCTGCACACTCACACAGGTACGTACCTGACACCTGCTTGCTCTTCTTTAGGTCTGAAAGTAGACAGGAAAACACTCAGTTATTCTTTCACAATAAAAGCCCCACAACTTGTAACTCATTTCCTCAACATAAGAAATTGTGGGATGAGCAGCACTTCCCTAAACAAGTCAACCTGTCGAGGTAAGCAACATGTTCCCACAGCAGAGACAGAGACACTGTGGACATTCACAGGGCACAGGAAGAAAAGTGAAGTACAAAAAGAGCCAAAATACTGCGCATGCACATCTGCTGATCTGAAGGTTTGTGGTTCAATCGTGCCAAATATCACTGGGCATGATACTGACCCCATCAGAGTGTCCATGTGTGGACTCATGTCCACATGTGTGCACGTGCGAGGACATGTGTGCACGTACGAGGACGGGAAGCTCTGAGTGCTCAGAGTAGACCAGGGCTATATAAGAACCGCTCCATAGTTTCCTTTTTCATATGTACACAGAGTGCAGTGAGGTGATGATAATGTACATTTATAATCAGCGTGTGTTTTCGTGGGTGGTGTCTTGAGTGTCTGCAACAGCGCTCCATCCAACACCGTGGCCGTAACTGCCTCTGACGGAGCTCGCTTCTCTGGCTTATTCTGACTGGATAAATTCTTCCCTCAGTAAGGAGAATAGAGTAGAATAGAGTCACTCTTTATTGCAGGGCTCCACAGAGGAGCTTGGAATGATCGGATTGTGGCACACCTGCAGGTAGATACAGGAAGTGACCTCTGACCTCTCACCTTTCAGGGACCACTGGCTCTTCCTGAGACTGGCCGTGCTGGCTCTCAGACTGAGCATGCTCTCGGCCGCCATCATGTCACCGGCTGAAACTGAAACAGGTGAAAGAAACGACTCAGAGGAAACATCTGGAACCCAACATCTGCAGACTGTGCTGTAACATCTGGAACTCACAGGAGTCCGCTCGGGATCCTCGGGGTCCTCGCAGTCCTCGCGAGCGGATCTCCCCGGTCCGGATCTCCTCCATCTTTTCCTTGACCTCGGACAAAGCGAGCTTCACCTCGCCCAGATGGAAGTGGAGCACCAGCTGCGAGTCGTCATCCGCCTGGGCCTGCAGATCCTCGGCCAGAGGAGCCGTGGTCGCCTCGTATGTCTGAGGGAGGAAGAGGGGTGATGAAGCAGGCCTCTGTTGTGATTCTGGGATCGGTGACTGCAGGCGTCCTCACCTTCAGGAAGGCGATGTGATCTTGACTGGTAGCCTGCGCCTCCAGCGCGGCTCTCCTCTCTGTCAGCTGGCTAAGCTCCTCCTCCAGGCGGTTCACCATCCCGTCCCCCTTTGTCATCACAGCATCCAGCTGGGTCACGATCCCGCCCACCACATGAGACCGGATCTGGTCCAACGAGCCGGACAGGTCGTTCAGCAGGTGTTCAACCTCGCCGCGCTCTCTGTCAGCATGGCTCTGAAACACAGACGGGTTCAGATGTTTGGTGAGAAGAGAGCGACAACGCCATCGTCTTCCACAGGCTCCACCCGCCCCGCCAGGTTTTTACATAAGGAGCAAACAGGTGAGTCACCTGCAGGCTGTCCAGCTTCTTCTTCAGCTCCGTCACACGGATCTCCTTCTCCTTGATCCGGTTCAGGATCTCCTGCTCCGTCCTGGACACCTGTTTCTGAAGAGGCAGGCGGACACGGTCGAGTCAAAGAGCCGCAACAAAAATCACTTTGGACCAAACGATGAATTTACTTTTTGTATCCATCTCCAAGGATTTATTTTCATTCCAGAATGTTTTTTCATCATTTTAAAATCTTTGTTTTTCATCAAAAAGAAACAAAAAAAAAATTTGCAAAAATTGCAAAAATTCATTAATTTCAAATAAAATTTACAAATTTACAACAAATAATAAATGTAATAATAAATTAAATGATGAATTGTAATGAAATGTAATGAGCAGCATTAACAAACATAACAGTCAACCAAAATGAGATGAAATAAAAAACAGAATCAAATTACTTTAATAAATGGCGTTCCCGGGAATAATCTGGGATATTTGTACCTGCTTGCTGAGCCTCTCAGTTTGCACGGAGACAGTTTTATGCATCCGATGTTCCTCCAGCACACAGATGGCACAGATGCAGCTCTCACACGTCCTGCAGTACACCTGCACAGGTGAGCCGCTCATCAATGCAGAACATGAACTGATATGAAAAAGTTTTACTTACATGATAAAATAAAACCAGTTATTAAAATAAAACTAATTATTTTTGAATTTGTTCAAAATATAAAAAATTATTGTAACATCTGAAACTGACCATTTTAAAATAAAAAAACATTCAAATATTTAAATGTTACATAAACATCAAATCAAGCAATCATAGAGAAAAATAAATACCTCCATCAGGCGCCGGTGGACGGAGCAGGTGCGGCCCCTCAGGGCCTCCTGGGGGTCCATCAGGGGGTGTTTGGCGTAGAATGGCGTGGTGTGATGTGGCTGCACGTGCTCAGTGCAGTAGGAGGCGGTGCAGGTGAGACAGGAGCTGACGGCGGGCTGTTTGATTCCCGTACAAACGTCGCACCACACTACGTCCCCGTTCGCCTGAGCTACTGATGGCTCAGGCGTCAGGAAGGGGTTGGTGTTCATGGCGCCTGCCATCGCGGCGCCGGGCGCCCCATTACCGAAGGGCGACGGTAACGGTGCATAGTGAGTCTGTTTGTACTTTTCTGCGATCTGAGCGAAGACTTTGTTGATGCTGAGCTGAGGACGTCCTTCAAACTGATGTTTGCACAGTGGACAGGTGGACACGGCACTGGACGCCCAGTAACCACCGATACACGCCTGCGGGCACAGGACGCACCAGTAACCCACTGCACCTGAACGCACCCCCAGGTAGTTTTCTGTTTGCATTACTAACACTGCTGCAGACCCTGTGATTGGTTAGTTCTTAAAAGGCTGTAAAGCAGGACGAATACCTGACCTGCCAAAAACAGCAGCTAAGCAACACCATCGTCGTCATAGTAACAACAACAACAACAACAACACTCAGAATCGAGAGCAGCTTGTACAAATGAAGCATTTCAGGACGTGCCGAGCAGCAGAAACACGTCAATGATCACAGATTTGTTTACGTTTCCTGATCATTACAGCTGGGTGAACCTTCAGCAGCAGCTTCCACGCACAGCGCCCCCTGTGCTCACACCTGCAGGTGGACTCACCTGGCAGAAGTTATGTCCGCAGGGGGTGGAGACTGGGTCGGTGAACAGGTCGAGGCAGATGGAGCAGGTGAGCTCCTGCTCTGTGAACAGCTCCGTCGACTCCGCCATCGTGCTGCTCCTGGAGGAGGACACAGAGGAGGCGGGGTTTAGGATCAGGCGCTTTAACATCTGTAACCTTTCAGAGCGTCACCGCCCGGCGACCCAGATGTTCTGACTGATAAACTTCAGTCAGAACATCTGGGTTTGCTTCACCATCGCTTCACCGTGACGATGCTTCATGGCCACCAACCAGACCTGTGGGCGCAGCAGCAGACCCGAGTCTGTGGGCGTCTCCCACAGCTGTGACACGGAGCAGGTGGTGTCAGGCTGCTGGTGTTCGACGCTCTTCAATCATCAAATCCACCCACAGATGCTGCTGCATATCAATAACCCGGCTTTCCAGCGGTGTCAGGTTGGTGGCCATGAAGCAGCGTTGCGGTGAAGCGATGGTGGAGCAGGCGGAGGATGAGGAGGCGATGTTTATCTGCTCAGACCTGCAGGATGCCCACGCCAAACCGCACTGAACTCTGACCCAGAAAAAAACAGCAATAAGTCAGAGCCCGGGGACAGACATGGCACACCTGCTCAGGCCTGGACAGGTGGAGAGGGCGGGGCCAGCTGTTTAAAGGGACCTGCTCCTTTGTGTTCCCGTGAGGTCACAGGTGAAGCTTCCAGGCCTTAAAAGATTAAAACTGTGTTTTTAAGCCGACACGTGAAACTGCAGTTCAGAGTGAAGCAGAGGCGTGTCTGCGAGGAGAGGCATGGCCTCGGCGCCCTGCAGCATCACGCTGCGTGAGCTCCCACTGAACTGGACGCTCTGGATGCTGATGGAGAGGCAGCCGAGCGAGTCGGGTGGGCTGCTGCGCCTCGGCCCGTTTCCTCCGTGACGTCTGAGTTTGGATTGGTCACAGGAGATCGGCAGCAGGTTTATTCAGCGTCACTGCGCTGGAGGAACTGGTTCTGATAGCAGCACGAGCGCCTCAGCTGCAGCGTCACCGCGATCCTCCAGTTTGTGTTCATGCTCAGTCATCCAGGTAAGGAAATCCCGAAAGGTTGATGCTGCTTGTCTGGATGTGCCCTTTTCCAGACAAACAGCATCAACCGTTCGGGTCCTCCGGCTTGTTCGAGCAGCTCCACCCTAGAGGCAGAAGTTGGTGGGGCTTCAGCCAGAGGATGACCTCTCACCTTCATCACTCTCAAAGCAAGGACGCACCACTCCTCTTCATCAGAGGCCGAGCAGCGAGCCTGAGGCGATTCATCTGTGATGAGATCATTTCAAACAAACTCATCTCATCTTCACTCTGAGCTTCAGCTGATTTCATTCCCGTCAGGATCAAAGCGTCGCTCCGCCAACATCTGGAAACATCTGCACATCTACACTGTAAAACATTCAGAGAGCAGCTGATCCAAAAGTCCAGTCTCTGTCTGAAAGAACGCTTCCAAAAATTCCCTGATCCAGAGCCAGACAAAGTTCATCGTCTCCGGAACATGTAAAACAAATCCATCAGCAAGTTTCGGAGGAATCCTGATAAAAACCGAATCGTCCGCATGACGTCTGTGAAGTATAAAGCCCACACCTGCTCACCTCAGAGAAACAAACGGCTGATGATGAAGCAGCACCAGGATGGACTTAAACGGCCCACCTGTTCTTAGCCACACCTGCACAGGTCACCAGCCAATCACAGGACTGTTTACCACAGCTGACCCTTGAGGCCAGGGCTGGGTATCGATTCACTTTGATTCGATTCAGTTTTCACTCAGTCAGTCAGAAATATTCTAATTCTGATCAGTTATCAGTTCATCTCCATATTTTGTGTCTGTGTATAAAACCAAGCTGACACTGTGAGACTTGATCAGAGGTGTGAGCATCACAGCAGAGGCCTTTGTGTCAAAGTCACTGAGGCTAAAGCAGAAACACATGAAGCAGAGTTTCCTGGCCTGGCTTTTTAAAACACCTTAAACCTGGGGCGATCGTGGCTCAAGAGGTGAGAGTTCGCCTTGTATTCGGAAGGTTGCCGGTTCGAGGCCCGAAGACACTTCACCCGTTGCCTACTGGTGGTGGTCAGAGGGCCTGGTGGCGCCAGTGCAGCCTCGCCTCTGTCAGTGCGCCCCAGGGTGGCTGTGGCTTTCCATCACCAGTGTGTGAACGTGTGGATGACTGGATGTGGTGTAAAGTGCTATACAAACACAGGCCATTTACCATTTAAAATAAAACCATGAATCAACATGTGAAGATGAGCTGATGCTGCTGAAGTGAAGAAGAGTCACAGACACAGCTGAGCAATCGTTGAAGTTCACATTTGTTCAGTGTGAACAGCAGAGATGAGGCTTTGCTGTCAGAGGCCGACAGCACTGAACACAGCAGCAGAGAATAATGCAGATCTGATGGTCTCTGAGTGCAGAGAGAGAGAGCCGTGCAGGACGCAACAGCCAGAGTCAGAGGGAAGTGATGATGATGATGATGTTTATCAAACATGAAGCGTAGTTTGATCTTCTGCTGCTGGTTCAGTCAGTGTTGGTCAGAGTGATGAAACCTGCAGCTCAGAAACGGCGTCTGTGGACGATCCACGCTCTGTGTTTACATGTTTGTGCCGAATCGACTTAATAACCCCCCACTCGAGACCATGTAATTTCCTCCATTATTTCCAGAACAGGAAGTGAGAGCCGAGTAAAAACATGTGGGAGCGTGGACGCGACCGATAAAAGGCTGCGCGTGCCCCGAGTGCTGCACGCACATCGGAGAATTCAGACGCATCAACACCTGTTACGTGTTTCACCACGAGCAGCTCTGCGTCGCAGTGAGTCAGAGCTGAGATAAGATCAGCACATGGAAACAAGTCAGAGTCATTTTAAATGACTGTAACCGGACAGATTCCCGCAGAACGCCAGAGAAATGAAAACAGTGTAAAAATGTGATCAGTTCGGTTTGTTTGTTTCAAAGCGTCAAAACGAGCAGAGAGTGAAAAATGCTTCATGTAACGGAATCCTGAGACAGCCGTCAGAGCATCTCTGCACATCTCGGTCGGTTTGGGCTAAATCTGAACCCGAGTCCATCCTCGGGGCGTCTGTGCGGGTCAGCCACCCAGCCTGACACCGCCTCCACTGGGGCGGGGGACGTCGTCAGGTGTCTGCACGCCACCGGTGGGTTAGGACCAACGCGTCCCACTCAGTCAGGACAAACCGGCAGCTGTTGGTTTCGGTGTAAAGGCGCCGCTCTTCCACCAGCACACAGACTAACTGTGTGGATTTAACCCGGCAGCACCACAGCTTCACTTCTGCCTCCCACAGCTGCTCGTGTCCAGTGAGCGACGAGGTGGAACAGGAAGCAGAGAAACACCTCGTCACAGCAGCCAATCAGATCCTCTCCATGACCCAGAAACTTCAAACTTTCAGACATCAGCGTGTCTGCAGCCCAGTGTTAGTCCAGACCAGGGCTGCCCAATCCCGGTCCTCGAGAGCTACCGTCCTGCAGCTTTTAGATGCATCCTTGTTCCCACACAGCTGAATCAAATGAATGGCTTGTTATCAGGCCTTTGCCAAACATGATGGCATGCTGAAGAGGTAATCACACCATTTGATTCAGCTGTGTTGGAGTAGGGATGCATCTAAAAGCTGCAGGACGGTAGCTCTCGAGGACCGGGATTGGGCAGCCCTGGTCCAGACTGAAAGTAAAAGCTGGCGCTCAGGTGTGAGCCTCTCCACAGGTGCTCAGACGCCACACGATTACAAACAGGTTGAGACTTTGGTTGTAAAGATTTTGTTGTCTCACGTCAGGTTAGACGTCTGGAATCAAACCTACAGCAGGCTCCACCTGCAGCTCGGACTCAGGAGGCCAAACTCACAGGAACACCTGCACAGGTGTGCTCACCTGACCAATCAGAGACACCGCCAAACCCGCACGTTTTTGTTCCTGTGATTTAAGATCAGTCTGTGAGTCCAGATCATTCTACGTGAAACAGGGAAAAGCTCTTACCTTCCTCTCTGTCAGGTCAGGCGTTTCTGGATCCTGAAACTCTGGTTAGTGCTCCTCTGTGATGTCAGCGTGGGCGGGGCCAACAGGTGCAGAAAGCGGTCAGGTTAGTTTGGTGGGTGGATGTTTATGCAGCTGGGGGGGTGAGATTGTTGCTCCTCCCACTTTCAGACGCATTTTAACATCCGATCGATCAGATCGAATCCTTTAATTGGTTTTTAAAAATGTTTCAGTCCCGAAGTTTAAAAACAAAGAAACATTAAAATGATCTTCTCATAACTTCAATCATGTCATCAGACTTCAAACAAACCCAAACTAAATGAAATGACAACAAAAATGTATCTAAATTATAGCTGATGAAACAAATATTAGTAAAGAATCGTATTTAATAAATGTTATAAAATAAACATGAAATGAAAACATCATTATTAGATTTATTTATTCATTTAATAAAAGCTTAAATAAAACAGGAAAAAATCTTTCAAACTTTATTTTCGACAAGAATTTGACCTTTGACCTCTGGAACTGTGATGGCAGCAGGTTGGGTGATGCCTGGCTCGAGGGCCAAGTTAACGTGACGGTTGGAAGCGAGCGCTGACGAGTTTTTGGGAGGGACGCGAGCTTTTCATGCTTCAGCCTGAAGGAGGCGGACGGACAGGACCGAGGACATTCCTGCAGCAGCGCGAGCGAGCTGGCAAATCCAGTCTGACGGTTATCTTCCTGTCATCTGATTGGTCACCTCTGCAACTTCCTCAATGCTGACTGATCATGAGACAGCTGTTTGCTGTACCGAAGCTCAATGATGCCAAACAGCTCAAAAATCACTAAATTCACTTGATGTAATCAAATCAAACCAACCAGTCGATCAGTGGAGACGTCACCTGTGCGAGGAATTATGAGACAGACTGTAGAATATTATTATCGACAAATTCAGCCTTCCAACCGGACCTGTATGTGTCATAATGACCCATTATACAGTGTGTGTGTGTGTTTATTACACGATGAGAGCTAATCAGTGATTTCTGTGATGAGATTCTACAAAAGACTTATTTACAATCATTACGAACCTGCAGCTTAAATTCTTCCTCTTTAATTAAAGCTCACTGCGATGTTATTTATCAATAAAATATTTTATCTGAACTCAAAATGAAACTTTGTGTTTTTAAGACAAACAAAAACATTATTTCTACGATGACAGTTCGTCAAATCCACACAAAACGTTTTTTCTTTGACATTTTTGTATTTTGATGATTTTTAGTGAGTTTCATTTGAAACTGTTCAGAACGACGTCAGCGTTTCATAAAACTGGTTTGGAACAAACGGAGGAAACTGCAGGGATCCTCTTTGAGTCTTTATGAAATCACATCATACAAACAATAAAACAAACTCCGCCTCCTGCAGCTGATTGGTCCTCTGCAGGTTTCAGTATTTACAGAAACAGTCTGATTCCTGCTCGAAGCTCCGCCCCTCAGAACTCTTTGTAATGCAGCAACCTGGAGACAGAGAGCAGGGTCAACGTTAGCATGTACGGGAACGTGACGCGAGCCGCACGCGCACACACGTAATCATCTCACAGAAGCCTAAGTGTGTCCAGGTCAGTGTGTCATGGATGTAAATGTGTGTGTGAGACTCGCTCTGGCGCGCTCTCAGCTGTTCCAGCTCTTTACCACACGGGGGCGCTCTTCACCCCAAGAACTCGCTCACTTTGTGACTCTCCAAACAGGATAAACTGGATTTCAAAGTAAAAGCTGTCATGTGATTAGGGGTCAGCAGACCGCGTACATGGCATCAGAGCTCCGCCTCCAAACGTCACACTGCTGCTGAGGCGACCTGTATGTGGTGGCGGTGACTTCACCCTCAGTTTCCTGTTTGACTTTGTGTCGTATTAACAGCTGATCACACAGAAAAGTCCACACTGCCGTTTTTAAACTTTTACCTCCTGCTGTTCACGGACGGGGTCACGATCACATGATCGATTCATGACGACAAGCGCTCAAATCCAACTTTATTTATATAGCGCAAAAGCACAACAGTCGCCTCAAGGCTCTTTATGTTGTAAGGTCGACCCTACAATAACACATACAGAGAAAAACCCAACAATCATATGACCCCCTGTGAGCAGCACTGTGGCGACAGTGGGAAGGAAAAACTCCCTTTTAACAGGAAGAAACCTCCGGCAGAACCAGGCTCAGGGAGGGGCGGGGCCATCTGCTGTGATTGGTTGGGGTGAGAGAAGGAAGACAGGAGAAAGACGCTGTGGAAGAGATGAACCAATCAAAACACGATATAAAAAACCCCACGTAGCATTAGTTGGTGAGGACGTGAGAGGGCGCGTTTTCGGGGATTTGTGATTTTGCCGCCAAAAGCACATGAGATGTAAACGTTGCGTCCAGGTAGAGGACAGGAGGAGGGATACACCTTTAGGTTTCAGGGTTGTGATCTGCCCCGCTGCCTTGTGGTGGACAGGAACTACTTTTTGGAGTGACACATAATTTGCGCGGCGTCTTATAGAGATTGAAAATGTGACGTCATTCAGGGGTAAAACTGCAAAGGATTCTGGGAACTCGTGGCAAGCGGTACTAGCGCACGCAGGCTTTCAATTGAACTCAGTCACACAGCGATAAAAAGAAACACAAAAATGTCAAGAAGCCGTTGTATTATTAACTGCAATAGCCGGTCGCATGACAGCCACGGGAAGCCGACGGGTAAAGAGATCGTTTTTATCGGATTACGTCGTTGAAGAGAAATTGTTCGAGCCATGTTTCCGAAGTAACAAAGAGGCGACGGATGGCCTGGATTGCAGCCATTCAAAGATCAAATATAACGTCCCAGAACTCTCCAGCTCACAGGTTAGTCTGCTCACTAATTGCCCAGTACGATTACAGCATACAGTATTATTGTCACTGCTACATTTCTGTGATGAACCAGAAATTATTTCCACTACTAATTAATTACCGTTGTGCTCAAAGATTATATTAATAAACGGTTAACGAATGTGTATTTATGGAGACGATTTGTGAGACTGGTAAACTTATGATACGTACGATGGTCTTTACTTTCTACACGGTGCATTTCAAGGTCCTGCACCCATCCGTCAGTAAACTGTACCTGGGCTTGTTGCAGTGACCTGAAGTTACTAAACTTCATGAGTGTGTGCACTCACTCCAAGAACCGTATGATTATAAATATGAGCGTGGTGAAAGTTGGGCAGCACGCTGACGTCTTTTGTCCCTCTGTGTGCTCGTAAGGGTCTTACCCTTTCACTCCTTTGATTTTTTTCCTCGTATCTTTTCTTTGTCTTTTCGTCGAGTCCGTCTTTGTACGGACCGGCATTGTTCTGCTTCGTTTTGTACAGAACTTTTGTGGGGGGCAAAGAAAAAGCAAGAATTTATTGGAACCGGAGAATGAACGTTTTGCGGTGCTGCAAGTGCTTGCGTTTGATGCGGTACTTGGATTGTTTTGCCACGAGTTCCCGGCATGCAATGCGCGAAAGTCACGTGGTCTGTCGATCTCTATTGTGACCGCTTCTGTAACGGGCTTGAAGACCTGCCCGAGGCCATCACGGCGTTTTCAGGTAAACGGTTTGTAAAAATAGTTTCTAAACAGTTTTTGTTTGCAGTTATGACATCATGCTGGCGTGCGACACACTCCGGTCTGACGCTCGTGTGCATTTGAAGAAATACGTGCACATTCAGACGCACGAGGCTGAACACAAGGCGGGGCAAATACAAAGAAGAGTTAGAGGTTAAAAAATCCGGACTCCAGAGGGTCACGCCTGTGGGACCACAGACTGTCTCACCTGTAGAGGGGGGCGTGGCCTTTGTTGTTAGCCAGTGAGAAGAAGCCGCTGTGCGGGGAGAAGTCGAGGCAGCTGGCTCGATAAACGATCTTCCTCTTGGCAACGGGGAAGTTGGAGAAGACGGTGAGGCTGGGCAGGTGCACCTGAGGACAAAGGTAAACCGTTAATGCTCTTCATCATCGCCATCGTCATCATCATCACTGCCGTCTCTCACCAGCCGCACAGCCTCGTCCTCTGCGCGGGACGCAATGGCCAGGATCTCCGATGTGGGGTTAAAGGTCAGGGCGGTTGCTGAGGTCAGCAGGTTCATCACTGCCTTCAGAGGCTTCGGATTGGCTGAATTAAGACACGCCTCCTGAGAGTAGACGTTGACCACACCGGACTGAGAGCTGAAAAAAAAAAAAAAAGAGCTCAGCACTGAGCACTCCGGCGTCTTTAACCTTAAATAACACACAGCTCTCAGCCAATCAGAGAGCAGCACGGTTACGAGGGCGTGTCTTACCCACAGGCCAGGTACTGCCCGTTTTGAGACGTGGCGATGGAAGTTCCCCTCACGCAGCCGTCGTCCGTAAACCTGTTCACACACCGACTGCTGCGCATGTCCCACACATACACCTCCCCATCCTCTGCGCACACACACACACACACACACACACACACACACAAAGATTAATCACATGACATGAGCAGGAACACACACGCCCACCTTTCCTCGACTTACCTGAGTTTGCAAAGACTTTGCTGCCATCAGGAGAGAACGCGACGCCGCTGACATCACCGTTTATCTTCATACTGCGAACCACCTCCTTTGTCTGCACACACACAGATTTTTCTAATATTAGAGTTTCATCAGTTCACCTGTCCATGCTTCCGATTGGTCACATTGCAAGCTCCGCCTCTGTCAGAGATACACTGTAGCTATGTCCCAATCCAGCGGCCGCACACCTCGTAGTGCGCATTTGTAGACCGATTACGTCACAGCGACACGACGAAGGCTGTCCCAATCTAAAGTGTTCTCTTTGTGCACTTCGTGGTCCCATATATCCCACAATTCATAGCGCGGCGGTGGGTGTGGATAATTTGTTCAGAAAAAAAAAAAGGTGGATGGCTGAAGCGGGGCAGCCGAAAAGTTAAACTGTCAAAAGTAAGAACTGAATATTGAGTCTCTTTATGTGCGAATGTTTAATAACGAAGAACATTAAAACATTACTGTTGGCCACATGTCTGCAAAGTTATGTCAGTCATATATCCACAAACACAACGAGCTGAAAGTCAGTGATGCTGCTCGGTTTGCAGTCCTGAATATCACGGCACAAGCAGGATCCACTGCACTGTTAATGTTAGCTATGTTATATTGCTGCCTCTGTTCGGTGGTGTCGAGCCAAACGGACTTTAACGTGTGTTTGAACGAGCTGACGGTTCACTCGTTAAGCTGAAAGAAAGATGCTTTAATCACAGCAGTCACACATGTGTCCACTGCACCATCTGGAACTCCTCTTGTTTACACTCGTAATAACACAAACACTAAATCCTCCTGTTGTGTAGCAGTGTGTACACCTGAGACTGCCACCTGTCTGTCTGTCCTGCACTCTCTCTCTGTTTCTTTCTCTCTGATTGTGGAATAAAAGTATGAACATGTGTTTATAAGTTACACTTGTGTTTGAATCCTGCAGCTTATCACACATTTGATGTCCATGTGTGACGACTGCAAGTGTCCAGAGTGAGGACAGACTGAGGGACCCACTGCTGCACATCATCTGTGAGGCTTTGCACCCCTGATGATCCACCAGGACAAACTCGGCAGTGTGTGAGGAAGAGGAGGAGGAAGAGCCAGCAGCAGCTGACAGATGGAGAGAATAGACAGACTGTTCCCTGTTTGTGAAGGACTGCTAGGAAAGTTTAACATAACTGTCTGTGCTGAATCAGTCTTATTAGGTAATGTTCAAATAATGTGATCATCCCAGTGTTTCCAGTGTGGGAGAAAGTACTCAGAGTACTCAGGGCCTTCAAGTTACACACTATGAAAGGCAGCAACAAGTTTAATGTTCAGAAACCTAAAGTCTGTATCAGCAGCAGAATGGAGCTAAAATAAATGTTGGTTTCAGTTCTATGAAGCTTTGAGTATTTTGGATCAGTAGCTGCTGTGTTTGTTGCATCATATTGCTGTAATTGTTTATATGCTTTATATATTCTGAGCTAAGTTGATCTATAGTGTTACATCATATTCTACAAGGATGTTATGTGTTTGTAGACTTTCTGCCCAGTTTGACCCATTTAGCAGACGCCAGCCTGTTTAAGGCTCTGATATCTATTCTGTGTGACTTACAGCAGTTATGACATGGTCTGATTTTCTCACCCAATAAAGGAATATTTCATATATCAGTCTACTCTTCATTCTATCAGACACAGTTATCACAGCTTGTACATTTGCTTTTTACACATATATGTAAGCATTGAGCCAAATTTAGTACCAACATATTAAACGAACAATATTTGTCTCTTCTATATAACACATCTATATATACACTGTCACAGATACTCGTCTTTGAGTGAAGATTTAAGGTGATGGGAAATATAAATAACTGCAACTTGTATCTTTGACCCAGAGTTCAAGCTCACTGCTGTAATAAATCATAATAATCTGACAATAACTTTAATATTGTCCATATTATATTTACATCACCACAGTGAGATGACGTTAGTCTCATGAACAACATTAACTAATTGTTATTTACTAACTAATCTTAAATGACTGTTCAGTGCAGACATGAAGCCCAACACGCATGTTTCAGTCTCGTGGTCTCAGCCTCAGATACTCAGCTGATCTCATAAATAAACAAACAAAAAAACATTTGTTCTCCTTCATTTCTGTCACTCAAAGCTGTATGAAACGTTTCCAGCTGTTAGTATCATGGTTGCTAGGCAACATGAGCAGCGCGACGAAGGCCAGACCGTCCCGTTTCACGAGCCTCGTTCTTCTGGCCTTCTCGCACTTCAGAGTACCCGCCCCACGTAGTCTGCGAAGTGCGGGTACTATGAAGTGTGCGGTTGCTGGATTGGGACACAGCTTGAGTTATCGGGAGGACTCAGGAGAGGGGAGGGGCGAGGGGGAGGAGTTACCTTGAGGGTGAGGACGTGCAGGTATCCGTTGGTGCCTGTGAGCAGCAGAGCGCCTCCTTCAGGACACACGGAGAACTCCTTCACTCGAGCTTCATTCAGACCTGATGACAAACAAACATGCTCTTAATTTGAAATCCCGGGAACCTCCTCCTCCCCTGACCTCTGACCCCGCCTCACCTCTGACGGTGTGCACAGGTGAGACCCGGCCCTCCATCATGTCGTACAGGTAGAACATCTTGTTCTTGAGGCTGGTGGCGATCACCATCTCCCCGTCCACGCTGAACTGCGCCTTGTGGACGGGGAAGCGCTCCAGGTGGATGCTCTGGATCTTCGGGTTCGTCTTCCCGTCCACCTGAAGAGGAGGAAGGTCAAAATCACGTGACCCCTCCCACCTGAGCCTAACACCTGAGCAGAGAGGCTCGACCGTACCTGGAACAGGGAGACGGACTGGTCGAGGCCGGCCGTCATGACGACTTGAGCGCTGGGGTGGAACTGGACAGTGGTCAGCCTGTCCTCAGACGGACGGGTGCTGTTGGCGTGGAGACACTTCTTCACCTGATTACGAACGCAGAGACGACAGGAAGTCAGACCCGATGTTTTAACAAGTGCTCGTCTGTGTGTGTTTATAACAAATGACAGCATCAAACTACTTCACCTGTGAGCTACAGAACAGAAATCAGCTGTTTTTCTAATGGAGTCTGGCAGGAAGCACGCCACAGGTTTTACATGAACCCTTCAGCTTCAGTCTGAGGACGGGGTTTTGCATCGACAGCCAGAAAGCCACATGAACTCACTCATGAACAGCAGAACAGAAAATTAGCAGATTTTGAATGGAGTCTGGTAGAAAATGACCTGAACCAAGTTTGCAAGCTGAGCCTGAAACTGCTGTGCAAGAGAATCTAAAATTCAGAGGATTTTAAATGAAGTTTGGTGGCAAAACTGTCAGTAAACAGCCGTCTGACCTCACTTTATTAATCTGTAAAAACAAACAAAATTCAAGTGAAGAGCTCAGAATTCACTCGAAGCGCCGTGAGGCATCAAACATGTTTTTAACAAAGCCCATGTTAGCATGTTGCTCTTGACGAAGGCTTTCGCACTTTTCTCCTCCTCCTCTCCCTTAGCTTCCCTGCCTAGCCTCTTGTGTCCTTGTCTCGTCTCGTGTTTTTTGTATTACTTTCCCTGGAACTCTCTCACAGTCTGTTCTCTAAAACCTAAAAGAGAATTATGGATTTGATCAACTGATCAACTGGTGCGTTCGACACCCTTTCTCAACGAGAAGTCTGGGCTCAGGTGAACCTGACTGCTGAAGATATCTACCTATGAACCATGGTAACAGGGTTCTGGCGGATCGGAGCTGGCTTGGCCCTGACTTATCGGAGAATTAAGGAAGCGGAACCGGCTGTTCAAACCCCCACAAGGCTGCCCGCTGGGATTGGAACGATGGGACGAGGCGTGAGTTTCTCAAAATGGACTCATTGAGTCAGCACGGAGAAGATCTTGGAGAACGCACGGCTGCCGTGAACACTCAGAACAAGAGCTCTGAATGAAAAACTGGATTACATCTGGAGGGGCTCGCTCGAACAACACCCCTGAGCGCAAATTCGATCACATCTTGGGGAAGTGCACTGCGGTCGTGAGTGTAACAACCTGCTCTTTGAGCAAAAAGAACGACAACATCACGGAACGTAAGTTTGGAAAACATCATAGAAAGCTCGCGGCTCTCCAACGGGAGAGTGAGAGACCAGTGTTGGACTGTAGAACAGCTTTGAAATTCATATGAGCTGTTCGCACTAAAGTAAAAAGCACCATCACTTCATGAGGAGACTCCTTTGGCACCAGCTGCGGTTGCAAGGCTGGAGCTGAACAACAACACCCTGATAACGACTGTGTTGAGTCTGTTCTTCCTGTTCCATGCAAGGCCACCTGGGTTGGCTGGAAGACTGTTTACTGAGCCTGGCAGGGTGAAGGACACTGTCTCAGCTGAACTCTGGACACGGACGGACGGACGGACGGACGGACGGACGGACGGACGGACACACACACACACACACACACACACACACACACACACACACACCCTTTCCAAACGCCTTCGATGCTTATTCCCTTCCGATGCTGACGGTGGATCATGGAGACCAGCGCACGCAGGCCCGGATGTGTCTACATCGGCGGTCTCTCACCTTTATCCCCCTGCTGCTTGTCATGTGTTTCTTTGGTGTATTACGAGTGTTTTCATGTGCAGAGGTGTTTTTTCTGTGCTCAAACTGATCTCCCTGTTGGAGTTCAGTCTGGGGGGAGTTATTTTTCTCCTCATCTTTCCTCATGTGGTGCATTCTCCATGTTATACCTCTCTGACCTGTCTTCCCCATGTGATGTTTGTGTCATGTATGTATGGTCGGGGGGTAAGATGGCGCCACCATTGCGTGCAATATGTCAGCAGCCTTATGAAATTTCCCCTTGTGGGACTAATAAAGGTATATCAAATCACACAGTCACTGCTGCTAAAATGATCCATATTCTGAATGGAGTCTGGCAACCACGTCACACCAGATTCAGCAGATGCTACAAAGCCTCACATCCTGTTCTCAGACACAAACTTATCCCAGCACCGGTGTAACACTCATCGCTCTGTAACATTACCTACAGCAAACACGTAAAATGAGCAATATTTTGAATGGAGTCTGGTGGAACAGCCTGACAGACAAACAGAAGCCTGCTGGACTCACTGACCCTCAGGATGCCGCTGGGCAGGCTGTCCGAGGACGCCACAAAGTTTCCCGTCCTCCTCAGTAGGTCATCCTCCTCATCTTCATCCTCCTCAGCTTCAGGAACACAGAGACGCAGAGTCTGAGTTTCTGTCGACTGAAAACACTCTTAAAATAATAAAAACATTTTAGATTCTACCTCTCCTCCTCCTCCTCCTCTTCTGGTCGCTGCTCTCCGCCCATGATGGCGTTCCTCCCATCGCCTTCTGGAACCTGAAACACACGCAGCACACGTCCAGGTGTGTTTATAGGTGTGTGTGTGCATCTGTGTGCGTGCATACTCACTGCTCCCTCATCCTCTGCTGCAGTTTCTGTTTGGTCATGGTGGACTCTGCCTCGCCTTTCATCAGGTTTCTACGGAAACGGTGCTTCATGTCCACCCTGAAACACACCAACACCTCAGCATCATCACGCGAGTCTTCACTCACCACAATCATCTTTGATTTCCCGCTTTCAGCCTAAAACACGTCTTATTGTGAAACACTCACTCTTCCTCCAGCTCGTCATCCTCGTCCACCCACGCCGCTTTCTTCCAAGCCTGCGGCTCCTGCCGCATTCCGCCCTCATCCTCAGACTCCTTTGCCTCCTCTTCATCTTTGTCCTCCAGCAGCAGGAGTCCGGTTTGGTCCTCGTCCTCCTGCTCAGGGAACAGGAAGCATCAGTGAAAAACCAAAACCTGACCTGAACCCAGCACGATTCATCACCAAGCTCCACAAACCAGACTCCATTCAAAAATTCACCCAGTTTTACAGCATCGTTCAAACGGGAGGTGACCTGACATTAAAGTGTTTCACCACTAAAACTCTTCTTCACCTGGTGCTCAGTTATTCAGCGGGTCTAAGCCAAAGTCCTACACAGTCATCTTCGTCTTATATATACAAAAGTTTCAGCTTCTGAGCAGGGAAAGAAAAACAAGACTTTTTTTAAATGGAGTCTGGTGGTAGATAACTGTCAGCCTGGTTCACACACAAACAGAGGCAATCTAAATTAGAAGACTTTTAAATGGAGTCTGGCGGTAAACCCAAAGGTTTAATGGTTTGTTGGAAAACTTCGTAACCTTAGTTTTCAGAGTAATATCTGCTCATGCGCACGAGAACAAAAGTCAGGGATATTTTGAATGGAGTTTGGTTGATACAAGTTAAGCTTGAACAGATTACAGACATCGTGGCTGTTAATTAGCCAGCCGAGTTTACCAGAAACACCCCGCAAACTTTTGTAAATGTCAAACTTTGTCTTTACGTAAACAGTTTTGCGCCTGTGCAAGAACATTTGAAGCCGATCGCAGGAAACGGAGAGTTTTTCAGGTAACAAAGATTTTCGTGACTTTTCTTTCAGGTCAGTTAAACCGAATTTACCACAAATAACTGCGTTTCATGAGAGTTACGGCAGCTCAGTCTCAGAGGCAGAGGTTTCCAGTTAGTGTCCAAAAAAGTTTAAATGAGCTGTTTTTTTAAACGGTCTCTGGTGAGAACGTCACCTCCACGAGTCTCTCCAGCAGCTCCTCCTCGGCCCCGAACACCAGCTCCTCCAGCAGCTTCACCGAGCTGTTCTTCTCCCCCAGCACCGCCAGGTTCTTTACGTTCCTCTGCCGCTCCTCCTCTTCTTCCACCAGGCTAGACTGCGGGAGTTTCGCCCTCTTCTTGGCCGGCTGTTTGCCCTCATCGGCCGGCAGCTTAATGAAGCTCATGTCCTCCATGTTTGTTCCGTCCTCTGCACCAAACTCCAATCAGAAAACTGCGACTTTAAGCCAGCCTCACAACACTTGTAATCCTTTTCTTAGCATGAAGCAGACTGTGTTGCACATGTGGAGACCAGTGCGTGTTTTTTCCCCTCACTCGCAGTGCAATCACGTGCTTCCGGTGAGATGACCTCCGAACCCGGAAAAACAAAGTCCGCCCCCTAGTGATTGAAAGCAGAAATGCCAAAAAGAAATTAGATTTTTAGTTTTTAAACTCTAACTTTAAACTCAGTCTCCACATAAATATCAAATAATATAATTACTGAATTAATGTTCTGTTTTTTCTAAATGATATTTATTTCCTCAAACCCTATTTCATGTTTAGTCTGCTGCTAAAAAATGTGATTTTTGAGCTAACTTTCATGTAATTTCTACACACCATCAGATTTTATAACAGAGCCATAGAAATATTTTGTGAGGAGATGAGACAGGACACAGAGAGTCGCTGAGGAGTTTATTGAGAGCAGAGGAGCATGCTGTTAAACTGGGACTGAAGGTTCAGCCTCAGTGAAGCTGCAGGACAGCCCGACACTATCGTCACTACGGTTACCATCACTACCACCACCCTGCAGCACACGGGTCGCTTTGTTACAGCTTTTAGTAGTTTCTTTACAGAGTCTAACTGTGTGTAAGGCAGAACACAGCAGGCATGGGGCAGGAGGCTCTGCTGCAGTTCAAAATGCATCATCAAAGAACACAAAATCAGACAGTTTGCTATAAAATGGAACGAAGGGTGCAGACTGAGCCGCATTCTGCTGCTGCAGGACCGCAAGCGAAGATCCAGAGAAGAAGAAGAGCCGAAATCTGCTCTGACCGCAAACACCTCAAACCTGAGCACCACATCAGATTCAGTCTCAAACCGCTCATGGGTCACGTGACCAGGATTCAGGATGCGACGGGAAAAAGGCTTCATGTGACAAACAAAACGAGTCATCGAACATGAACGTACGTTTAAAAACATTGAAACAGTCACAAGAAACTGGAAACATGAGTGTGACACGGACACGTTAGAGAAAACGAGGTAAATGAAAACATCCTGATTTTACACATTAGTTTCTCTTTTTCAGCTTTATCAAAGAAATGTAATCGGACTTCATTTCCAGAAATCTCCTCATTTTCTCTAAATGTCATTTTATTATTTTAATCAACTCGAGCATTAAATCAAAATTATTTTCAGAGCTTTTTTGAATTAAATGTTTTATCCCATCAAACATTAAAGCATTTCTACTGACAAATTATTCCAACAACTTTCATTAGTATCATTTTTACTTGTGTGAATCTTCATCGCGACTTCTCGACTTCGTCGCTCTCAGATTATTTTACATCGTCAGCTTCCTGATTTGAACCTCAAACAAAACTCAAGATTCAGCTCCTGAAATCAGAGCGAGTGTCGACCTGCTGCTCACACCTGCGCACTCTGCATCATGGGTAATTATTTAACACTGCATGTTAAAAAAAGAAATGTGCTCTCTCACGCACACACAGCTCAGATAAAGACAACATGCACCAGGTTTAGTCTGTAGTTAGAGGGAAGAAAAAAGGAAGGAAGTCCTCGCTACAGGTGGGAGACTTCCAGTCTGTCTGTGATGGTTTGTTCCATCACCCCCCCACACAGTCCACAACATGGTATAAGCTGCTGATGACCTGCAGCAGGAGTCAGCTGATCCCAGATGAGTTACTCCCACTTGGCACTTAAAGACCCGCCTGCTCACGGACCAGCTCCAGTCTCAGTAAGAGGTCAATGACATCACCACGGCAGGTGATGATGACGAAGCAGTTACGCTGCCATCGTGTCTCCTCACACAGGAAGTGAGTTCCGTTCAGGTCCCGATCCAGCTTCCTACAGGAAACATGAGTTGAAGCCTCGTTAAAGGAGCGACTCAACGTTTCGTCATGGTCTCAGGGACACGACGAGTCTCCTGTCAATCAGCTCCTTGTAGAAGGTTTCCTAAAACGCCGAGCGGCTCCTTTCAGCTCATTCACTGAGTGACTTTGTTCTTGTGTCCTGCGTCCGTGCAGACGTCTGTGAAAACAAAAAGTGCCGGTGCAAAACTAAAAACATGAAAACGGTGCAGAGAGGAGGCTCAGCGCCTCCCAAGCTTCACATTTATCTCGGAGGACTCGTGCACGGACATACTGGCCCTTTAAATCAGGCTCCTCAGTGCTTCCTCCCGCCATCTCTCTGAGACTCGTCAGTCTGTCAGACCTCTCTCAGCCAATCAGCTGTGAGCATAGATGAGGCAGCGATGGAGAAGGCGAGGATGACGAAGCCGGAACGCCGCAGACTTCAGACAGGATGATGGATGTAAGGTGTGTGTGTCTGTGTGTGTCTGCGTCTCTGCGTGTGTGTGTCTGCGTGTTTGTCCGTCCGCGTGTGTCCGTGTGTCTCTGCGTGCGTGTGTGTGTGTGTGTCTCTGCGTGTGTGTGTGTGTGTGTCTCTGTGTCTGTGTGTGTCTGCGTCTCTGCGTGTGTGTGTCTCTGTGTCTGTGTGTGTCTGCGTCTCTGCGTGTGTGTGTCTCTGTGTGTGTCTGTGTCTGTGTGTGTGTGTCTGTCTCTGTGTGTGTCTGCGTGTTTGTCCGTCCGCGTGTGTCCGTGTGTCTCTGTGTGTGTGTGTCTCTGTGTGTGTGTGTGTGTGTGTCTCTGTGTGTGTGTGTGTGTGTGTGTGTGTGTGTGTGTGTGTGTGTGTGTGTGTGTGTGTGTGTGTGTGGGGTCCAGGGTGTGATCTTCCTGGTTCACCTCCCGACCGGAGGAAGGGGAGGAGCTCCTCGCATCACTGAAACAAACAAAAATGTTTGTTAAACTTCTGAGCTCCCCCTGTGTCTGCTCGGATTCTGTTTGTAATAATAATAAATAAATAATAAAACGTGACGGATCCACTGAACCTCTTTCTGTTTCAGCAGAACTTGTCGTTCTAACGTCACTTTCTGTTCTGTGTTATTTTCGTGAATAAACGGACGAATGAAAACAAAGACGTGCACGAGGTCGTACCTCTGTTGGCCTTGCTCGGGTAGATCTTGGTGAAGTGTCTGTACTCGTCCGGAGGAGGGAAGTCGTCCAGAGGATGGAACGAGTACTTGGACTCAAAATCATCTGCAGGAGGACGACACAGAGTCAGGACACGGAAACAGCTCAGAGTGATACAAACAGCTGCGTGTGCGTTTACACGGCTTTACAAATAAAAGGAGAAGAGGGGAGAGACAGGAGGAGGACAC
Organism: Maylandia zebra; assembly: GCF_041146795.1. Lineage (NCBI taxonomy): Eukaryota > Metazoa > Chordata > Actinopteri > Cichliformes > Cichlidae > Maylandia > Maylandia zebra. Next base: position 36,600,046 of record NC_135170.1, on the reverse strand, counting down.
AGCAGCGGGGAGACGAATTCAGCTCTAATCAGATCATCAGAGGAAATCAGCAGCAGCTTCATCGACCGCCTGCTGGAGACGGACTCACCCGCAAACGAGCGAGGGACGGAGGAGGAGTGCCCGTTTCGGAGAGGAGGGGGAGGCGGGGGAGGAGCGGCTGGGGTGCGGGTGGGCGGGGGAGGAGGTTTTCCTCGGGTCGGGGGATCGGAAGAGAGGGAGGGGCTACCATGTGTCCTGTAAGGAGGGGGAGGCGGGGCTTCTCTGCCACCAGCCCTCAAGGACGTCTGGACCGGAACCGGAGGAGCTGAGGAGAGATCGACACAGGTGATCGACACAGGTGACTGTACTTCTGAAAATTGTCTAACAATCAAAAATAATTTGTTAAATTTTTATGAAGTTACAACAATTTCATAATAATTTTTAAAAGAAAAAACGAAACCAAAGGTAAAAAATCTGAATATTTTCAGAACAAGTACGATTAAATAAATTCCATCACATGACGTCCAGAGTTGAACATGATTTGAACTCCCCTGAGGGTGAAAACCTCAGAATCTCTTCTTTTATTCCAGTATTTCCACCTTAAACCCGTCTCTGCATCTAATTTAAACCCTGAGTGTCCACAGCTCGTGTGCTCAGATCACAGCAGCTGGTCTACCTGCTCCATGACTGAAGAGCAGACACACCCACTTCATCACACACTCACTGTTGTAATTACACGTCAGCGAGGAGCTCACAGCCAGAGCGAGCAAGCACACTTTTACTAAGTAAAGCAGCTGAACGGTGTAGTACATGACTTAATAATTGATCAACAAATCGATTTACTCTGCCTTACAGAAACCTGGTTGCAGCAGGATGATTATGTTAGTTTAAATGAATCAACACCCCCGAGTCATTCTAACTACCAGAAACCTCGAAGCACAGGCCGAGGGGGAGGTGTGGCAGCAATTTTTCACACCAGCCTATTAATCAACCAAAGACCCAGACAGACTTTTAATTCATTTGAAAGCCTGATGCTTCGCCTCGTCCACCCCAGCTGTGAAACTCAGAAACCAGTCTTACTTGTTATCATCTATCGTCCACCTGGGCCTTACACAGAGTTTCTGTCTGATTTCTCAGACTTTATATCTAATTTAGTTCTGAGCTCAGATAAAATAATTATTGTGGGTGATTTTAACATCCATGTAGATGCTAAAAATGACAGCCTCAACATGGCATTTAATCTGTTATTAGACTCAATTGGTTTCTCTCAAAATGTAAAAGAACCCACCCACCACTTTAATCACACTCTAGATCTTGTTTTAACATATGGCATAGAAACTGAACATTTAACAGTGTTTCCTGAAAACCCTCTCCTGTCTGATCATTTCCTGATAACATTTACATTTACAATAATTGATTACACAGCAGAGGAGAGTAGACTTTATCACAGTAGATGTCTTTCTGAAAGCGCTGTAACTAAGTTTAAGAATATAATCCACCCACTGTTATCATCTTCAATGCCCTGTACCAACACAGAGCAGAGCAGCTATCTGAACGCTACCCCAACAGAGGTCGATTATCTTGTTAATAATTTCACCTCCTCACTACGTACGACTCTGGATACTGTAGCTCCAGTGAAAACTAAGGTCTCAAATCAGAAGTACCTGACTCCGTGGTATAATTCTCAAACACGTAGCCTAAAGCAGATGACTCGTAATCTGGAGAGGAAATGGCGTGTCACAAATTTAGAGGATCATCATTTAGCCTGGAGAAATAAAAAAATAAAACTAGACCTGTCTTAGCTAATTATAGGCCAGATAACACCAATGAGTTAAACTGCAGGAATGTCTACAGAACGCAAAACATTATTATTTTAAATAATTTTTTTTATTAAAATGTGTTATATTTGTTAAAGCGTTCATGAAAATAAAATGAACATTTGCTCTTAAATTTCCCATAATGCACCCGGAGCACTATATCTTACTGCCTGTGTAACTTAAGGACATCACCTCTCACCTGCTCCTCTACCTGGCGGCTCTCTAACAGGGGGCGGTGGCCTGTTGGCACCCTGCTGGGAGGGTGTAGGTGACGCTGGAGGAGGTGGAGGGGCAGGGCCTCTGGAAGGGGTGTGGCCCCCTGGTGAGGGGGCGGGCCTCTTGTTGCTGAGTGAGTTGTGGCGCTGTGGCAGCTCGGGTGCTGCCTCTCCACCTGGGCCGTTAGTGATGCGGTATGGTGGAGGGGGCGGGGCCAGAGAGGAAGAGGACACGGGGTTTCCTCCCGAGGTAGGAGGGCGCCTGCTGTTGCTAGGAGATGGTGGGGGTTTGGAGGGCAGTGGAGGGGTGTTGTTGGGGGTGGGGGGAAGGGGCTTCTCTCTGTTGTAAGCGGAGGTGGGAGGGGAGGGGGCGTTACCTCTGCGACATAAGGGAGGGGGTGGAGGAGGGGCAGAGGAAGAGTGTTTCATGCCGGTGGAGGGGGATGAGGCTGTAGAGGAGGGGGAAGAGGGAGAAGGGGATGAAGACAGGTTGGGGAGGGAAGGACGCGGCATGCGAGATGTCTCCATGGGTGATGATGCCTGAGGGGAGGGGCTCTCTGCATCATCATGGCGATGGCTGGGAGGGCGGGGCGCAGCAGCCCGAGTGGAGGGAGAGCGACCGACGGCGCCATCTATGGAAAATATGGAAAGGTAACTTTACAAACATCTAAAACTTTATTAACACCCGTTTATTTTTATTTGTAAATTAAATAAAAATAAATAATAAAAATAAAAAATATCATTAAAATTTGACAAGATTTTTTATAAAAACAAACAAAAAAAATATGAAAACAAATAAAAACCAATCTGAAATTGAAAAAATACAAAGTGACAAAGTAGCAAATGACCTCTCACCTCCGACTGGCCTCAGTTTGGGAACTCCGCCTGTGAACAGGCCTCCGATTGGTGCAGCACAACCAGATGGACTGCCTGCTCCGCTTCCATTGGCTCCTGCAGCTGCTGCTCCACCTCCTTTCGGCTCTGAGAACCACAACCATCGGACAGATGAGTGAGGGCTCCGCCTCCTGAGGGTGGGACATCACTGCTTTACACCGACACCACAGCTACGACACTAACGTGACGATGGGATGGATTAGTGCGCGAGGTAGGATGCAGGTGAGGTCAGGAGACTGCCACAGGTGAGATGAGGTGAGATGAAGTGAGACTTTAAGTTTAAGTGTTTTACGCTCCCACGCAGCTCCGATGACATCATCGCCAGCACAACAAACAGTCGAAAACACATCGATTATAACCTATTACATCACAGTGACATCATCAGGGCTGCATCAGTCAGGAACAAACGGGAGACATTGTATCCGTCAGGTAGGGCGAAAGAGGAAGGAGTCACGTCACCACCATCAGACCAGACGTCATGATGACTGAAAACATGCTACAGGAAGTAGATGTAAAGTTGGTCTGAAGTGTGGCCACGCCCACCCGTGAGATAAAATGTCTTTATTTCACCTTTACCTGAAGGCTCATTCTGCTTCTAAAGTTAGCACCGCCCCTTTTCCATGCTCATGAAGCCAGTGGGTTAACGAGGCGATGTTAGAACAAATAAATTCACCTCCAATCCTGCAGTTCCTCTACCATCCAGTAGAGGCAGCAGTGAGTCAGAGTTTGCATTGTTAGGGGCGGGGCCTGAGTGTAAACCTCTCAGACACTGAAAGGAAAGCCTACTGACTTCAAAGCGAGGAAACAGGAAGTGGAAATGCTAACTCGAGTTGTAGCTGGTCTGAGCACACGGGTACAGGAAGCAGAGCAACCCTTCAGCAGTGAAAGCAGCAGGATGACCGAGCTGTGCAGCCCTCGGCAGGCTTCATGCTGTAGAGGAAGGTCAGAGGTGTCTGCCGCCCACTTGTCCCGCTGCAGGTTAACAAGGTGTGTCTGCGTACGAGCTAAAAGCTAACTGATCCCGCTGCACGCTCTCAGTTTCACTCCTGAAACATCCACCCGCTGTGGACACGTTCTGGGTTTCTACTTTACAGTCGAGACAAAATTTCTTTGCACACAGCTGTCGTTATAAAAATGTTCTGGAGAGGTTTCAGTCTGGTTTTAAAGCTCTGTCCAAGGGTTTTCCCTCATAGTGGTTCAGGACTTTCTCTGCGAGCTTTGGCTATTTCACGTCTTCTTCAGTTCCCCTTACTTGTGGTGTTCCTCAGGGTTCCATATTGGGCCCAATTTACTCTATTTATATGCTGCCTCTAGCTAACTTTCACATAACGAATATAACACTTGATTGATACGCTGATGACACTCAGACTGATGAGAAGCTGCTCTGCTCCAGTAAAAGCCTTCAGTGTCTGGATGGCCTCTAACTTCCTAAACGTTTCGTAGCAATCGCAGCACTTTAACTCTCGCCTGCAGTCTTCAGCCTTTTATTAAGTCGCACGTTAAAAATTTGGCGGTTATATTTGACAATAACTTCACCTTTAAAATACAGATTAGCTCAGTTGTACAAACTGAGGCTTTTATCCAAGGTGGGATCATTTTTATCTTTTGGACAGTTGTAACTTCTCATACGTTGCAGTTAGTCGGACCTGCCTTGTAAGACTGCAGTCGGTCCAGATTGCTGCAGCTCGTCTTCTGACACAAACTAAAAGACGTGAACATTTTCCCCGATGCTCGCCGTCTTCACTGGCTCCCTGTTCACATCAGAATTGATTTTAAAATTGTACTGTAGACTTAAAGCCCTGAACGGACAGGCTCCTGGGTGTTTAATCGGACCTCTTGCAGCCTTCTGCACCCTCTGGATCTCTTAGATCAAAGGATCTTTTGCTTTTAGCCGTACCCAGTTCGAGGCTGGTTCACGGAGGCGATCGAACGTTTGTGGTCGTGGTGCCTTAACTGTGGAATAATCTCCCCCCACACATCAGACAGGCTCCGACTGTCAATCTATGGTATTCACTGCCTTTTAATACACTTTGAGAGTTATTTGGTATTTCTGTTCAGCACTTTGGTCAACGTTGCTGTTGGAGTTAAATGTGCTACATAAATAACAACGACAATGATCCTGCTGATCGGTGTGTGATAGGGCGGCTTTCAGTCGCCCGACAGAGTCTACGCAGGAAACGGCGAGCACGGCTTTCAATGACACGTTATAGAGTTTTAGAAACATTCCTGTTCTGCAAACCAGCATCAGGCCAGGACATCAGCTCCACTGACAGGTGAGCGCTCAGCCGTGTCGCGTACGTGCGGTCGCGAGTGCGTCGATGGTTTGGGATGAAACTGTGGGTGGCGTGGACGGCAGACATTTACAGAGCAGGAACACACACAGCAAAGCAGAAAGCATCATCAGGTCATCAGCAGCTGTGCAGGAAGCTGCAGCATCTGTTTCAACAGCCGCTCCGTCACCTGCCCACCGAGCCCGCACGCCACCGCCGTGGTGCAACTTTAACCTGAAGTCTGAACTCGGCGGAGAAAGGAAGAGAAGTTAGAGCACAGACATGACGGAGGTTCAGGGTGAAGCCGACACAGACAGAACGGATCAGATGAGGAGAAACAGGAAAAGGTGGAACAGAAACAAACAGGAAGTCAGAGCCGGAGGGGACACGGCGTGTGTGTGTGGAGGTCAACTGTGAGCCCGATGACGGGCAGGAGTCACGGCCACTTTCAGAGCCGCCCGTCAAACAGACGACGAGCCGTCTACAGACGGAGGAGCAGCAGCAGAGCGATCGCTCCTCCAGTCTTTCAGCTCATGCAGTCCGTTTCAGCCTGCTTCTACAAACTGACCGAGCGCGCGTCAGAGGCGGCTGCCGGCCGTCTCTGCCTGTACAGCTGAAGCTGTTCACACCTCGCCGCCACCGAGGGTGCGCAGAAGAAGAGTCGAAGCTCTGACGCTCTCTCCAATCCCAACACTGATACCAGATTAATCACCTGCGTCCTCGCTGTGACGTCACACTGACGACGAGCGTGTTTGTGGACCAGTGTGTGACAGCTCCAGGAGGAACGGGGTTTCCTGCACAGGCTGGATCTTCAGGGGTGACCGCATATAAGCCCGAAGGACCCGGGTCACATTTAAACGCCGTCTGTGCGGCTGCTCCTGCTGGCCAGCAGCAGAAACACAAGCAGGTTCGATGAATTACCTGCGTGTTACCTGCCTGCGCTCACTTCCTGTTTCAACTCTGCTGAGCGTTTGTCCTGAAACATGTTTAAACTTTATTTTGGCAACTTTGGAAAACAGATCCCAGAACAGGAGTCTGTGGTGTTAATGCGCAGGGTCTGAACTAAAGCGCTAGCACTAACAAGTCACACACGCGTGGCCCACGCCATGTTTACACACATCACAGGCTGAAGCGTGAGCTCATGACCGGGGCCGTATCAGGACCCCGTGCCCCCCCACAGGTTTAGTTATTCATCAGGATGAGTGTGAGGCGTGCTCCGCTGTGCAGGCAAGTTTAGGTCAGCTCTGATCTGACTGCGTCTGCTGGTCACATGGTTATGAGCGATCAGCTGATTTTAGACGCAGGAATCTAAAGGAAGCGCTCCGTAGCTGAGCTTAGCACCCCCAGGACCCCGTCGGGGGGTAAACCTTCAGCTGATCTGCTGACCATCAGGTCAGCTGACCTCAGCGGGTCTGGCCCCGTCTGCCCCTCTCCCTCGGTGGACAGGAAACACGGCGGCTGTTTCAGGCTGCGCTCGGCCTCCTGCACGCTGACTCCAGTACCAGAGAAGATGGCGTTCTTACTCTCCAGCGACAGCGTGGGGCTCTTATCTCCGACTGTCTTCTTCTGCTCCTCAGACGGCGCCCCCTGCTGTTTGGGCAGGCTCTGCTGCTGGTGTAGGTACTGGTATAAGCGAATGTATGGGTGCTCAGTGGGGGTTGTTTGGCTCTTTGGTGTCTGAGTCTTACTGTCGAGCAGCGGGGCGCTGCGGTCGTTTACCACCGCCACCTTCTTCAGCTTGGCGCCTTTGCAGATGTCCGACAGCAGCGCGCCACGACCTTTGGCCTCCTCCTTGCTCAGCTTCGGGGGGCTGGTATTAGCCTTTTGAGAGATGGAGGTGGAGTTAAATAACCAGACTGTGACATGCTGCAAGTCTTCTCAGGCTCACAGGTTATGAATGAGAGAAAGCTCACCTGGCTGAAGGTGGGGGGAGGCGGGGGTCCCCCAGGTGGAGGAGGAGGTGGAGGAGGGATGGGCATCCTGCAGCTGATACAACACACACCTGATCACCTGAAACACAGACACACAATCCGATCAATACCTTCCTGACAATGCTGTTCTTCTTTGTCTGCTCGTTCACACTACAAATAAAATGCGACAGCAAAGGCGCTCTAGTGTGAACGCTCAAAGCAGCATGCGCACAAGAAGACGTCACACACAACGCGCTCCGTTTAGACCAAACAAACAGTGTTTGACTGTTTCTGACTTTACGTTTCCCAGTTTTGCTTTAAGTTATAAAGTTATCTTGTTATTTACATTTGTCCTAATAATGATCCTTATTGCTGTTTTAGAGGAGCGCTGCTTCTAGCTGCAGATTTCTGTCAGTCTGCAGATTATACAGAACAAATAAAATGTTCACGTTTCTCCAACATTGTCTTCCCAACAGTTTCACTGGATGGATTCAGCACCACATACGAAAGTGACCCAGATCGGATTTGAAAATATCGGATTTGCGCCGTTCACACTGTCAGACCATGATCGGATAGATGGGTCGCATAGGGTCAGAAACGTCAGATTTGATGCGCTTTGATGAGCGGCTGCTCCTGTGATGGAGGCCTGAACCCTGAGGCTTCAACCTGGATTCACCTGGTGGCTTAAACCAGTTTTCTGTTGGTCAAACCTGAACTATTGAACAGCTTCTCTGCCTCCACTGGACCCCACCAGCCCGGGTCCGGGGGCGGGGGGGTTGGCTCCGGACTAACCGGCCCGGGTCTCTCTAGGATGCTGGGCTAACGATTCATCCTCCTCACCGCGCTCCCCTCCAGCTGTGTGCACAGTGACCAACATCTATCCGTGCAATCCTCCCCCCGCAGAGGCTGATCAGTATGCGGAGTTAGCTCCATCGCGAGCCCAATCTGCTAGCTCAGCGCTAGCATGCGCGTTAGCTTTGAGCACATTCGGACAGGTGAGGTGAATAAACGGTACCTGTGAGCGTCACCGCGTCTCTGTGGCCTAGCTCATGCTTCTCTCGGTTCGCTGGCTGCTTTCTCACTCTCGGAGTCTCCGCCGTGAGGACCGTAACTCCGCCGTTAGCCTCAGCTCTGCAGAGATTTCTTTATTTTTCTCTACAAGAACACGTGACCTGCTGCTGCACCTGCGCATGCTCACTAAAATAACGGCATTCTGCCATTCTTATTACACAATTACAAGTTTAAACCCATTTCCCTTTAATAAAGACAAATGAGCGCATTTATAAGATTATTGTTATTTTATTTTGTAGTGAAGGAGGACATGCAGAGGGTTAGAGGAGAAGGAGAAGCAGAGATTCGTTTTGATCTCTTTTAACATGAAGTTCCCGAAATCAAATGTTGTCTTGATCACGAGCGTTCAATCAGAATATTATGAGTTTATAATATCAAATAAAATGTATATCAAGTAAATTTTTAAAGAATCTCAAAAACAGCAATCATTTTCTCTATTCATAAAACACATTTAAACGTCTTTTTAAAATTCTTTCGGGTAAAGACTCTTGACCCTTTGTAAAAATGTAAAAGTTTAAATGTAATACACCAGTTTGTACACTCTGTTCTCACTCGACTCCATGTTTTACCTGAATGACCTGACGTGGCTCCTCCCCCTCTGCGTCAGGATTAGTTAAACCTGAAAAAATACGTTTTTATTGTTTAGTATTTTGTTTCTTTCGAAGGCAAAAAAAAGAAGATGTTTACTTTATAATAAACTTGTTAGTTATCGTAGCTAAATTTTATTTTCACAAATGCAAATACAGTAACAAAAAGCCTAATTTTAAACATTACTATAATGATGTTTTATGTTACATAAAATTGATTCGTGGATCACTTAACAAAAAGGCTGTGAAAACTATTACTATTTGTAGTAATTACAAATTATTTGAATGTATGTAATTCTTTGTATTACACCCCCTGGCATATGTTCATTTTGTTCTTGTTGTATAGTCAAAGGAGCTTGCAGAGAAAAGCGTCTGGACTTCTTTAAGTTGCTTGAAGACGTTTCACCTCTCATCCGAGAAGCTTCTTCAGTTCTAAGGTCAAATGGTGGAGAGTCCCAGATATAAACCTAGTGGGAGTTTCCCCCCACAGAGGGACAAAAGGACCCCTGATGATCCTCTAATCGCCTGAGCCAAGGTGGGAAACTGGGTGTGGGTCCCAATCAGCCAGAGTTTCGGGTGAGCTCATTGTGAAACCTGGCCCCACCTTATCATGTGATTTCCTGAGGTCAGATGGCCCAGGATGTGAGTGGGCGTTAAGGCGTCTGGGAAGGATCTCAAAACTGGATTATAGATGGCAGAGAGTTGGTGTCGTAAACCCCGCCTCTGTTCAAAGATGGTCGCTCACAGTGGACATAGATGCTTCTTTCACTCCTCTTTCAAACCATCTGTCCTCTCTGTCCAAAATGTGAACATTGGCATCCTCGAAAGAGTGACCTTTGACCTTTAGATGCAGATGGACTGCTGAGTCTTGTCCTGTGGAGGTGGCTCTTCTGTGTTGTGCCATGCGCTTGTGAAGTGGCTGTTTGGTCTCTCCGATGTAGAGGTCTGAGCATTCCTCGCTGCACTGTACAGCATACACCACATTGTTAAGTTTGTGTTTTGGCGTTTTGTCTTTCGGGTGAACCAGTTTGTGTCTGAGCGTGTTGCTGGGTCTGAAATGCACCGGGATGTCATGCTTGGAGAAAACTCTCCTGAGTTTCTCTGATACACCGGCTACATAGGGGATGACAATGTTGTTGCGTCTGTCCTTCTTATCCTCCCTCGCTGGTGTCTGGTCTTCTTTTCTGTGCCTCTTTGCTGACTTTAAGAACGCCCATTTAGGATAGCCGCACGTTTTGAGTGCTTCCTTTACATGTGTGTGTTCCTTCTTTTTCCCTTCAGGCTTAGAGGGAACATGTTCTGCCCGGTGGTGTAGGGTCCTAATTACTCCAAGTTTGTGTTCCAGAGGGTGATGGGAGTCAAAGAGGAGGTACTGGTCCGTGTGTGGGGGTTTACGACACCAACTCTCTGCCATCTATAATCCAGTTTTGAGATCCTTCCCAGACGCCTTAACACCCACTCACATCCTGGGCCATCTGACCTCAGGAATTCGCATGATAAGGTGGGGCCAGGTTTCACAATGAACACACCCGAAACTCTGGCTGATTGGGACCCACACCCAGTTTCCCACCTTGGCTCATGTGATTAGAGGATCATCAGGGGTCCTTTTGTCCCTCTGTGGGGGGAAACTCCCACTAGGTTTATATCTGGGACTCTCCACCATTTGACCTTAGAACTGAAGAAGCTTCTCGGATGAGAGGTGAAACGTCTTCAAGCAACTTAAAGAAGTCCAGACGCTTTTCTTTGCAAGCTCCTTTGACTACGATGACCTGGATGACTGAGAACCTTCACAGACATTCTGGTTGTATACATGTTCTGTATACTGTTTCTCAATAAAGTTTAATAATTGAAAAAAAATGTTAACGTTTAAACCCTTTTATTTCATGGGTGCTTTTCAAATTTGAGCTTCCCTCCCTCCAAGACATCTACAGGAAGCGCTGCCTGAGGAAAGCGGGGAGGATCATCAAGGACTCCAGTCACCCCAGCCATAAACTGTTCAGACTGCTTCCATCAGGAAGGAGGTTCTGCAGCATCCGGTCCCGTACCAGCAGACTGAGAGACAGCTTCTTCCATCAGGCCATCAGACTGCTGAACACGTCATAGACACCTCAGCTTCACTACTGGAACTTCAACATTATGCACTCCACACTGTACAGTAATGCCACTGTTTTGCACATGTCTCAACTCTGTATATTTTATTTTATTTATTTTATATATTCTATTCATTGTTTACTCTATTTAATTTGTAAAATATGTGTACACACACACACACACACACACACACACACACACACGTAGAAAAATATTTAGTATACACATCCAGAAATGCATACACTATTATATATTGTACATATATTTATTAGTTTCAGATGTAGCCATTCTTGTATTTTGCTTGTTTACATTATTGTATTTTGCACAACTCTGTTGCTTGTGAAGCTCGCACACAAGAATTTCACTCACATGTGCTGTACCAATGTACCTGCACATGTGATGTGACAATAAAAGTGAAAAAAAAATTAATTTTCACCGCTGAGCGTCGCTGTCTTCAACACGATGATTGGCTTAACTGTCTGTAGCGTCACTGTCAGAGAGCCAATCAGCTCCCGGGTGGGAGCGCGGATATTTGAAAACAGATGGCGGCGGTGCGAGCGTAAGTCTGAAAATATTTAATATATTGTGATCAATCTCATCAATAAATGTTTGTTTCCACTCCAGAAACCTTTTCACACGTGAAGCGTGGGTCACGCGACTGTTTTCTGCCTCGCGTGATGAAATAAAACATTGAAAATCTGAAGTTTATTAGCTGTTAGCAGCTGAAGCTAACGGTCTGCGTCACCGAGGGTTCAGTATTGACGTTTGTTCGTTTGTTTGTTTGCTGTCAGCGTGCTTCGGCGTTGTGATCCGGCCCTGCTGGAGCCCCGCGGAGAACCGGAGCCGGACTGCGACCAGGCGGCGCGGATGGTGCTCTTCCTTACGGTCTGTGGCAGAAAATAGTCCGCCTACACCTCACAACACATCAGAGTCCTCGCAAAACGCACAAAACCCTGACCTCTGACCCCCACTGAGGGAATAGTTAAACCGTAAACAATGAAATGGAGAGCAGACCCTGAGTTGGCTCAGTCGCAAGTTTTCAAGTTTCTCACCTGAGTGAGGCCAGCCTGTCAGAGCGGACTTCAATCAGTGTTCATACCAGAGACAGCTGATACTCACACACGCAGTTACTGAGCAGTTTCCTCTGTGTGTGTGTGTAACACGTCACCGTGCTACAGCCATCCTTGCAATGTTAGAATAAAGTAGAGGAGGTGTTCAGCAGCTCCAGGCTGACAGCAGAAACAGACGGGGGTCTGATGAAAATCACCACAAATACATGAAGTGCAGCTACGAGGCTGAGAAACGTCAATAAGGAGAGACGCTGGCGGAAGGCTTTGCTTTGTCTGTTCTCATTAAAAATGGCTGCCGTGTTACATGACCCACAGGCAGCAGTGTGGAGCGTGCCAGTGGTTCAGTGAGCTGAGCTTCAGTCAGTCTTCTTCCTCATGCTCAGGATCCAGATGTTTTGGTGTGTTTGATAAAGTCCACAGTGCTAACAGAACACACACACTGTGAGTGTTTGTTTATGGAATATGTTTCGTATACCTGTGCTCCTGTGAGTGGGTATGAACACTGAGCCCCGTCAGTGTGTCACCCTCATGTTTCTATGATGTTGTTTTATTGTTTATTTTAAGTTGGCTCTAATTTCTGTGTGACATCATCTCTTTTATGTTGTATTTACTACAATCAGCTGACAGATCAAAACAGTCCCTGAAATCGTCCTGTCACGTGTGTTCAGGACCGCCGTCGCATGCAGAAGGTTCTGTGGCGTCAGCTGTTTGTCCTCGACTCCATGATGTCACTGCTGGAAGGACTGGAGTCTGCCCAGCAACTGATGGCACAGTCCTGCCCCCCCCAACCAGGTACACACACTGTGGTGCTGTCTCACCTGGAAAGAACACAAAGAAAGTGACTTACTGTGTGTGTGTGTGTGTGTGTGTGTGTGTGTGTGTGTCAGAGGGTGGGGCTCGGGGCAGGTGGAAGGCCCTGAAGGTGGAGAGCAGGTCAGGGGTGGAGGAGACCGAGGCGCTGCTCAGATCTCTGCAGGACAGAATCCAACAGATCCACGACAGACGACACACACTCACACAGCTGGTTCAGCATCTGCATAGCAAGGTCACACACACACACTTGATTTCATATCTTAGTGGGGGCATCTCATTGACATGATGCTGTAACTAACTGTAACTCTGACACTAAAACCATATTTTGAGCCTCAAAATGTCTTCAATCTTGTGGGGACGGACATCTGGTCCCCACAAGTACAGTCACATTCCAATTTTGGTCCTCAGAAAGACATCTAAACATGGTATCCACACGCGCACACACACGCACACACGCACACACACACAGGTTAACGTCAGTCACTAAGAGTCGAGGAGGTGAAACATCAGGTAATCTTGCTTTTCTTTGTCGCCTCATCCTCTCCTCTCCTTGTCTCCTCCTGCCCTTGTCTCCTTGTTCCCTGCAGAGGCAGCAGAGTGAGCAGCTGGAGTCGTCTCTGCTGAACGCCCAGAATGCTTTGCAGTCATGTGACCTTCAGCTGGCCCAGTTGAGGGCGGAGTCAGAGGTGATGCTCGGTCACCTGATCGAGTGGCAGCGACTTAGAGACGAGTGAGTGCCACAAAGTCACGTGACTCTATTGAAGCCCTTGTGATTGGTCGCTAACCTGACTTCCTGTCACCTGGCAGGCTGCAGGTGCACGTCAGCACCACGCAGGACGTCATGCAGATCAACCTGCTCGCCTTCAACCAATCAGAGCTGTGTGTGGAGCTCAGGCCACACACCTCTTCTGACTTGTTGTCCAATGAACTGGAGCCGCTGAGGCTGTCAGTCACCTGGAGTCATGACGACCGCTTCAGACTGCAGGTAAGGACACAGGTGTGCGTGATGTCAGGTTTCCTCCGACACTAAGAACTGTTAGTCAATCAACAATCAATACTCATTAAAACTGATTGGATGTCACAGATGCGAGGGGCGTGTCTTACAAACTGTAGATCAATCGATCCGTGAGTATGTGTAGCCCAACTTCAAATAGAGCGTGATGAAGGCGTCTGATCCTCAGGTGAGCGAGGGGACGGCGGGCCTCGCGGAGGACAGCCTGACGGGCCGACGGGTAGAGCTGAGCGCCGCCCTGCTGGAGGTGATGCGGTGTTATGTTGGGCAGGCCGAGCTGTTGTCTGAGATCCAGAGCCTGCGGTCCAGGTGAAGCGCTGACCAATTATTGAATTGACGTGGGCGGGGCCTCTTTCCCACGGCGTTTAATCACCATCTGTCTTTCAGCTTCGCCATTGACTGGCACCCCGCCCAGCGCCTCCTCGTCTACCTGAAGACGGCATCGCTGGTGTGTCATCTGGAGGTGGAGGAGGGATACCCGCGCGTGGGGCGGGCGCGCCTGCTGTCCGTTCGGCGGGACGGGCAACATGTGGACACATCTGGGCTGAAGGTAACAGGAAGCTGCTTCACAGTCTGCTTTTAGGTGAAATTATCGCGTTTCAGGTGTGTTAGTACGCGAGGCTTGGAGTCTGGGGAAGTAAAGGATGCTTGAGACGCCGTGGTTACCCTGCACAGGTGGGGCGTGACACCACCTCCACCTCCCAAAGACCACCTCAAACATTCATCTCAGTGGTTTTGATTTCACCTCGTGTGTTCTTGCTCCAGCTGCAGCGTCTCACACGAACGTGTGTGTGTGTGTGTGTGTGTGTGTGTGTGTGTGTGTGTGTGTGTGTGTGTGTGTGTGTGTGTGTCTAAGCCTCCCAGCGGTGAGCTGCGTCTGACCGAGTGGTTGGTGTTTCTCTACAGCAGTCCTCTCCTCTGAACGACGTCTTCCTCCTGTACCGTTTCCTGTCTTCTCTCACACATCCACCGGGGGTCGCTCTCTCACCTGCACATGTGTTACCTGCCCTGAAGTGTTTTTGTCTGTGATCACATGACATGAAAATAAACCTCTGCCTGCAGGACAAACTGGGTGTGTGAAACATGAAGTTTGTCTCTGATAAATAAAGAAGTTTATAGAATTTACAGAAGCATCAGTTTCACACAGAAGAAGCAGAAACTTCATTTTTAAACTAATAAAATGTACTCTAACAAAGTTCTGTTTGCAGTCAGTTATAAAAGAATAAGAAAAACTACTGAAAATAAAAACGTATAAAAAATATTTAGGGAATAATGAAACTGTCAGTAAATATGTCAAATTAAAGGAATATTTGTGAGAAAAAATAAACCAATTATTGGAGGATTTTAATCAATAAAAGCATGTTTGCAGAGTAAAACCATTTTTGTTTTTAATAGAAAGGCTGTTTTTAAAAGCCCATTTCTGCTTGAGCTGGGTCTGTTTTTAAATGTAAACTTAAAAAAACCATGTTTGAAAACATTTCATGAACTTCTTTCATTTATAATCCAGCAGAAAAAAATGTTCATTCAATTCTTCAGCTGAAGCTTTTATTTTGTAAAGCTGCCACCGGGAGTCGCTGTTTCCTTTCGTGTTGCTGTCTGCTGCTTCCCAGCATGCACTGCTACACCGATACTGTACAACGTGACGTAAGACACACACGCATGTCCGCGTGATTAGATAACATGTCGGGGACATGTCACGCCGTCAGAAACCAGACAGAGCGGCTCCTGAAGGAAAACCGAGCACAGCCCGCGGGAAGACTTCCTGCTGCTGACACACCGGGTCACGTGTTCTCATAGAAACACGGAAACAGCCACGGAGCTCACGTGTGTCTGCAGAACATGCAGGTTTAACAGGTTTAACGTTTCTCACTGGGGCTTGGTTCAAATGCACGGAAGTGTAAAATCAGCCAAAACTTAAACGGAGTTTGGTGTAACAAATAATTCTAAATTACAGCCTGTAAAACTGATGCTCTTGGGCACATAGTTAGATTTTCACTGATCTTTGGTCACAGCAAGGTGTGGAAAGGTCCACCCGGAGTCTGGTGAGAGGACAGTGGAGTAAAAGCAGCTGCTGGTTAGTGTATGCACAGGAGTCCGGCTGAAGAATGAGATTACTGCAGATCACTGTGGAGTTTCCCCTCCACGCACATCTCACCCACTCTTAATACAGCGGAACGTGGACGTGTGTGACTGCTGCTGAGTCACCAGTAGGAAACTGACATCAGGAAAATATCTGAGTGGACTAAGTGAAGGATTCTGTTCGTGTTTAAAATGAGCACAAATGTGAATGGAGTTTGGTTTGAGGGTTAGCGTACGAAAGCCAGGCTGCTTCGTGTTTTTGCTCCAAGCATTTACTGATTGTCAGCATCTCCTCAGATGAGCAGACGGTTTGAGACGGCTGCCAGGCGTAATAAAAGCAGCTATTATTAGCTGTAAATACACGTATATGCGTGGAGTCTGGTGCGTCAGTGAAGGAGCTTTAACCCTGATAAACACGTAACTGTAAAAGTGAACGTGTGAAAACGGAACATTTTTGACTGGAGTCTGGTGGAGACTGCTTCCACGCGAAAACATCATCACCATGCAGGTGTGGTTATGAAGCATGCGCCTGCAGCTCAGTGTCACATACAAACAAGTGTGCAACATCTCAGTTTGTGTTATTGTTTATTGCCTGACGACCTCCTCCTCCTGCTGCTGTAAATCAGTGATCAGAGTGATCCGTTGTCACGGTGACGCACCACACGGCTGTAAACGTGTTATATAAGTACGCACAGCACTAAAAGGAAGTGATGTGCGAGTCCATCTGAAACTGGGACACAGTGCTCGTCTCCGCCCGCTGGCTGCTCATTGGGCAGTGGGGATGCTGAGATCGAGATGCAGCTGGCCAATCAGAATCCAGAAAGTGGAAGTTTGATTATGAGGCTGCAGTTCGACCTACTTTCTCCTCAGAGTGACTCACTTTCTCCTTCTTCTCCTGCTGTCCCACTGACTGCTGAAAGCTCAGAGCCAACAGGACACTAACCTCCAAAAACCCACCAATCACGATCAGCTTCACCTCATGCTGCTCAGACACACGTGGATGTCTGTTTGTCACAGTCTGCGGCTCTAAAATCAGTGAAAAAGTCAAAGGAGTCTGGTGAAGGAGAAAGCTGGCGCTGCTGTATTTACAGCCTATAGTTCATATGAAATATGATGTTTTTCATTTGTTTTAATTAATAAGTCATCAACGTGTCTCGTTTTTATATGAAACATTAAACATTTAACCTGAAATTACACATGAAATATTTTTTCTTTTCTTCTCATACTTTACAGTTCACAGAGAGATAAATATGTGTGATGGTGAAGAGACGATGTTAGATGTTGTATTTCAGTGACTGTAGTGCAAGGCACAAAAACGCCACCAGAGGGCAGACTGTGCCGCTGAGCTCAGACCCACTGGAATATAACCCTAAACACCTTTATATTCCACTAATAAAGGTGAGCTAGGTGACACAGACGAAGCTTCGCGTCTAAATAAACTAGAATAAACCCAACATGGAAGCACTAAGAGCTGCAGTTCCTGTGGTGCCCAGCAGAGGCAGCAGTGAGTCAGTCCCATAGACTTCCGTGTCAAAATAAACTCATTATTAGGGGCGTGGTCTCTTTGACTGACGGACGGATGGGGATTTGGCGCTACTTAAATAAAACTGATTGTTCAGTTTTCAGATTTTTTTTTAAAGTTTTTACTGTAGTAAAATGAGTTTTTGTGACTGTTAGTCCCAACATCATGAGCTGCTTTACAGCCTCCTCAATTTTGATTTGGGGCGTGAAGAGAGCACATACAGCTGCTGCGGTACAATAACAGAGAGCTCGAATCAGGCTCTTCTACAGCTACATCACCCGCTCTACAGCTGCTGCAACTACAACCAGCAGCAGCTTGAGTCTGTGACATCAAACCCTGCCACTACAGCATCTCCACCAGCCGCTGTAACTGACTCCACCTTCTCCTCCGCTGCTGGTGGGTAAAATGAGCTTTGCTGAGAGAAAACTGAAGGTCGTTTTACTTCAGCTCCGACTCGTCCAATCATCAGTCCATCGCAGTAACGTCTTTATGATCAGTGTGAATATTATAGATTCAGGACGACTCATGTGTGCATATATTTATATATCATTTTTATATAACGTCTTTACAACATAAACCACAGATTAAAACACATCAGAGATCTTCTTTCATCAGGTGCACTTCCTCGCTCGTACATACTTTAATAGTCACGATATCTGCACAGGCATATATTCATATTAACCAAAAATAGTTGTGTACAACAGATCTCAGGGAAACAGTTCAAGTATAGCTGGATCTTTGTGTTCATGGCTATGTACAGTTTCTTTACAGAACATCAGCTGCATAAGGTTTGTCTGAGGCGTCGCCAGGTCACGCCCCGCCTCCTCCATCTCTGTAGTAGGTGGAGTCATCATTCCGGGCGCTCCACAGTTTGGAAGTTCAGGATGAATCAGTTCGTACTGGAAGAGTTTCTGTTTCCTGCAGAGTGGAAGTGGAGGCCGCCGCAGTCAGAGATCGCCGGCCGCTGAAAATCGAAGGAGCTGATCCCAAAGTCCTTAAAATCATTAAAAGCAGCTGGATGCGTCCAGATGTTTGAAAGAGCTACTTTTAGTGTGCATCTGTCTCCAGCTGGGAAAACTTTCAAATTAAAAGCGTCTGAACTCATCATGAACGTTAACGAAGCTAAAATCAGACAGAATGATGACATCAACAGGAAGTGGAAGTGAAGCTGAACGAACAGGTTTGTCCTGTGTGAGCTCGTCAGTTAGCGTACTGTCGTCGTCCACGTCCTTCACGCTTCTTTCTTTTGTCTTTCAGACTTCCTGCTGGCGACGCTCCAGTAAAGTCAAAGAACTGGGCTGGCTAGGCTAAGCTAACGGATTGGGCTTACACAGGTTAAAATAGTGTGGTTTAAAAATGGCAGCCTGCTCCTTTAAAACATCAACCAGCTGTTTTAAAGCAGACTTTTATTTTGGCGGGGAGACGCATGTCTTGCAAAGTTCTGCTGATGACATCATCATCCTGCCAGTCCGATGCGGTCTGGATGACGCTGCGATGTTAAGGGCTGGAGAGCGTGGCGATGCGGTGACATCGCAGTGATGTCATCAAACGTCGATGCGGAAGGACAGCAGCTTCTCAGAGTGCATGTTGTTGAGCGTCCGCAGATCTGGTAACTTCAGCAGCAGTTTGGTGAAGCGTGGCGAGTCCACGTCGAGGTGCTCGCTCTCTGGGGCGACGGGCGACTTGTTGACCAACGAGCGAAGAGCGCGGATCAGATTCTCCTGCAGCTGCTCCACCGACGCCACGTCTTCGATGCCGGAGCGGTCTGAAACCACACGGAGAGGGCAGGTCAGCGAGCAACGGGCAACCACTACATCTGCAGCAACTGCAACAACTGTTACGTCTACAACTACTGCAACTGAACCAAACCCGGTGACTACTCCACCCACTACATCTACAGCAACAGCTGCAACTAAACAGTTTAAAAACAAACTCGACATGTGCAACTTCGACACACAACAACCAAAAATTATTAACTATGCAACTAAACACAAGACATCAACTACGGCAACAACATCTACATACGCCGCTGCTACCTAAATCACTGCAACCACGACGCTTCACTTACAGCAACAGCTTGAACAAACGGTACCTTTTGCAACTACACCAAAACTTGGCACAACATGCAACTCAACAAGTTGGTGCAACTACAGCAGCAACATGGAGAAACGTTTCTCCTCTGAAAACATCCAGATGAAAGAATCAACTTTTAGCGATTTCCTTACCTGGATGATTGAACGTGCATCGAAAACAACAACAACAGCTAAACCACACAAACTCGGGCTACACCTGCACTCGCCGTAGTTATGTGCTACAAACAGGAAGTTGATTTTCTATACTTCCTTCTTAAACACTCAACACGTTGCTTAAATAACTGCGATACGTTTCAGCTAATCTACGGCGGCGGCGATCTTTGCTCACCTGCTGACACGAGCACCACGGCGGTGAAGAGTCCGAGCTCCTCGCTGTCCAGCTCCAGCGCCGCCAGCTTGTGGCTGAAGTCAAACATGGCTCCCAGCAGGTCCCTCATGCCCATCGCCCGCAGCTCCTGCAGGTTGTAGGTGGCGCCGGAGACGAACGTCACCGTCTGCTCCTTCATGTTAAACAGCGACGCAAAACGCACCATCAGCACCTGAGACAGGAAACAAGGACGGGCAATCAGTGAAAGCGCGATGATGTCACCGACACATTTAGGTTTCATTCGATCTCAGCCTGACACGAGTTTGAGCAACCAACGAGGAGGCGTGTAACTACAGCAACATTACATCTGCAACTCCTGCTAATAGATCAACATCCTCTGCCTAGAAAACTCGCCACATCCAAACTCCTGCAACTAAACACAGCAACTTCAGCCAAACACCGCCCATTACAACTGCAGCAACACGTTAACTCCTGCAGCTAAGCCAAATCCTGCAACAACAGCAACTCTAGCAACCACTACGTTGCAACGTATGCAACACTTGCAACTGAACAACAAGCAACTAGCCTAAGGAGCTGGGAAAGAAAGCTTTCGTGACGTGGGTGACTGCAAATCTACACAGAAAACAAGCAACTGCAACACAAACTACATCTGCAGCAACAAGTAAACATCATGCTGTAGCTCCAGGACTACATCTGCAACATTTTCTGTACCTACAGACAATGCAGCATGTTCTGGCTCCTTAAGATTCGCCCCTCATGTTATGTAGTGTTATATAAGTTCATGCAATCTTTATTTGTTTCTGGCACACTGTTCATTTTATTTTGACATCCTACCAGAAGTGCTATTTCTCATTACTTCCTGTCTAGCGGGAGAAGGACAGTTTGCTACCCCTATGGCACATTCATGTATTTCAACAAAGCCATGCGAAGCATCCAGTCAAATAAATCTGCCAGAAAGGAACAGCGCTGTGGTTTTTCTACATGGGAAGATGGTTGTCCATCTGTCTAGTTAAGTGCGAGGGCAGAATACAGCAAAGACTGCGTCTCACAATGAAACATAATGCTGCAACTAAACACGGCAACTCACTAACTTAACCAAATGCTGCAACAAGCAACTGCTGCGACCGCTACGTCTCCATGAACAAATGCAACTAAACAGCAACCTGAGCTTCAGATCTTTGACCTCGGGAACGTTAGTGGGAGTTTTTAAACTCGCACTCTTGTGGACTCGAGGGTGAACTCAATAGTTTTTTCAAAGGTCAGAGGTCATTTCCCTAAAATGTGCTCTGATTGGATGACAGTGCTGTAACTGGCTGAGTGAGAAGACATGGTAAATATCTAGAGGGTGGGTGCAGCGCCCCCAGTTTGCCTAGTGGTCAGGTCGGGTACAGCATCTAAGGAATCTCAATCAACCAACTGACTATGTGCACGTTAGCATATGCTACTTCCGGTGCGGAAACTCCTGTGGGGAGCTTTGTTTCCGGTGTCCTATTCGCGCCTGGTTTATTGTCCAAAACAAGTTAAGCAAATGAATGAATCAAGCGGCGATTTACATTTCTATAGATGTCTCGGGCATTTGCCCAATATATCTGTAAATGATGTTCATCGACTTGTCGATATTTTCCCCCTGCGCCTCAGAGCAAAAGAGAAAAGGGATTCAGATGTTATATTTCTCAGCTGTCCCTCGTTTATCGCGGGTGTTATGTTATAGAAATAACCAGCGAGAGGTGAAATCAAGTAGCCAATTTTATTTTTTGACGGTGCAAACGTTTGGTGGACATCGTGGACATACAGTACTGCACTTCAGAGTCACACTGCTAGCATCGATGCAGCGACTCTGTACTGTACAGGAGAGACGTCACGGAGGAGATCGTCTGCAGCGATCAGGACGCAGGACACAATGTGACGTAAAAAAAAAAGCATGCAAACTTGCAATCTGCGAAACAGCGAGGTGAAAGGTGAACGTTATAGCGAGGGACCGCTGTAATTTTGAAGGTAAGTCACAACATACCCTTCGTACATACTAATGTATAGAAACCGTTACCAGCAATCATTCATTTTGTGTGGCTTTTTTCACGGTTTGTTAACATGCTGTGTAGGTGTGTACCTGACTAGCTGATATCAACATAACGGGGAAACATCTGGTTTGACTATTCTTCACCTGTAGTTTGAATGCTGAACATTTGCCTGTTTAAATCATGAGACCAGTCACTACACAGAGATGTGCTTCTGAGTGTGGACGATGTGTCTTCTGCTGCAGTGATGCAGTTCTGCTTGTGTTGAGTGAAGTAAACAACTGATCGATCTAAACGCTTTAAACGTCAAAATTGATCATTAGATTTTTTATGACACAGCAGCGGTGAGTGTTCCCACCTTCTGCTCTTTGTAACTTAACGCCATCTTTCTGTTTTCGAGTTTTGGACATGATGTTGGAGGATATCTTCGCAGTAGCGATTGACCGCAAAGTAAAGCTACCGGAAATGTACAACCCCACATCCGGTCTCAAACCAGGAAGTTAGCATTTTCTCGTGCACAGGGTCAATCAGCACAAACCTCGCCCACTAAACCGAGTGACATCACAGGTTCACCTCAAAGGTGCCGGCCTTCAGCAGGGCCACCTGGTCGTTCTGGGACAGACCGCTGAATCCTGGGATATGTTTGGCGAACTCTACCACCTCCCTGACGGCGGGCGTGAAGGACAGCGAGAAGTCCTCCCATATCTGCTGCGGGGTCTTCGAGGGGTCGGCGTGAGGCTGCATGTTCATTGGACAAGCCTGCGGAGACAGGACAGCACCGTCAACCAATCAGGTGACAGCTTGTAAACCCTCCCCCAGTGGATGAGCTCTTACCAGCACGATCCCCGTCTGCTTCTTCACTGGACAGCGCTGCTCCTGGGTCACATGACCAGCGGGACCGCTCTGCTGGCTTTGCCTCCCGTTGCTACGGTGAAGATATGTGCGGCTGTTTTCCGGTAGGTAGCACTCTGTGGCCAGGTTGTTATTGTGGTGGTAGATGGTGTTGAGGCCGTTGGCATGGTAACCGTTTGGGCAGCGGTTGGGCTGCCAGAGCTCCGCCTCCCCATTGTGGTGGACGTGGTTATTGGCCAGCTTGTCGTGAGCGTATAGGAACGTCTCGCGGTGAGCGCGAGCAATGGCGCTAATGGTGGAGTCCATCCCGGGGCTGGGGGGTGGGGAGCAGGAGGGGGAGGAGCTCTGATGGGAGGGAAGAGGCGGTGGGGAGGAAGAGGAAGCCGAAGCAGGCGGGGAGGGTGAGGAGGGGGCTGGAGGCAGGGCTGAGGGCTGAGGCCCGGGGGCGATGGTCACCCCCGGGCACGGCGAGGAGGAAGAGGATGAGGAAGAGGATGAGGAAGAGGAGGACGACGACAGGCTGGCGAGCTGGAAGTCGCTCTGCAGCTGGTTGTTCACCATGTTATTCATGGCGCTCTGCATCTCGGCCAACATCCTCTGCTTCTCGCGCTTCGGGATCCGCCCGAAGCGCACCGCTGTGGACAGAAGAGGAAGAGGAGGAGTTAGGTCGGATTCAGAGTGTGCGGGCTTGCAGGTGGGCGTGCAGGTGAGGCGGGCGCTCACCGTCGCGGCTCATGCCCACAGACAGACACTTCTTGAAGCGGCACTGCTGGCAGCGGTTCCTGTTGATCCTCACGATGGTGCAGCTCTCGTTCTTCACGCACTTCTTGTACTGGATGTTCTGCTGGATGCTGCGGCGGAAGAAGCCCTGCAAGACCAGACACGCCCACACCGTCACCTTCAGCATCATCATCGTCATCACCACCAAGCCCCAAAACTGCCAAAATCCGCGGACTGTATATCCGGTCTTTAAGTCTGACGTCATTAGCCGCTTCAGGTTCCAAAGCCAAACGAACACTGCGGCATCACTGAGAGTTAAAAACTGTCTAAACTCTTTCATCTGTAATAAAATGATCAGCGTTGCTGCTTTACCAGGTGTAACAGTTAAGTTTAACATCCATGAAAACAGAATTTATTAAATTTAACGGAGTTAGAAGTTAGCAGGAAGCTAGCGGAAGTTAGCTCGCTAGCTTCCACACAAAAATAGCATGTTCTGACTGAGAGATTTCTGAAACAAATTCAAACGTACAGCTCTGCTATCACTTCCAACATAAATGAAGACAGAAAACTAAACAGCAGTGGCGTTTGTAGGGTTACTGAAGTTGGGCTAGCTGGTATATAATGATGTGCTACGTGACCGCTAGCGACACAGCTATGTTAGCATAAACACAGTGAAGCTGGAGGATGAACGCTAACTTTCTTCCACTCGATAAAAGTTAACGTGAGTGTTCTCGGTGGTCAGGAACAAATGCAATCGCATGGCAGGATGCTGTAAAAGGACCAAACTTCAGTCAGGAGAACTGAGATAATCCATCCACAATACAAGGTTAGTCGTTCATATACTGCTGCCTGGGCTGGGCTGTAGCTACATCGTAAGGTTTTAAAAACTGAGCTTTAAAATGAACAGTGGTAATAAAAGCCGAGAGAGGCCGACAGGGATCACTGACTGTTTTTAGGGGCTTGTTCAGATTAAACAGAACAAGATACAAAAGATTAAAACATGTTAAAAACACAACAGCCTTAATAAATGCAGAGTAGTTTGGACTGAAGCTTCATCACATCATCACTTAAAGCCTGTGTGCATGTGATGTGTGTGAATAAAGAAATAACGCATTTGAAAATAAACAGGAAGTAAATAACTCTGAAATATTACAAAAACAAAAAATAAGAATAACAGTTTTAGATTTTAATTAATTAACACAAATACTATCATTGAGTCGGTAGTTCCATTGTGTGTGTGAGATCTCACCTTGCAGCCTTCGCAGGCGTGCACGCCGTAATGGAAACCCGAGGCGACATCGCCGCAGACCTTACAGAGCAGCACCATGCCGTTCAGCTCTGAAACACAGTCACATACAGGAAGTGACATCAGAGGTTCCGTTCAGCTCAACACACAAACATGCAAACGAACTGCGTACTTACTGGTCAGACTGGCCACAGACTTGCTGGGCGACGTCCTCAGAGAGCCGCCGTCGTCGCGGCCTCGAGGCGAGCCTGCTGCCGACGAGGAGGCCGAGGAGGACCCGTCGTCTCCGGCTGACCCTGAGCTGGAGCCGGAGCTGAGGAACGGCAGGGTGAGGGAGGAGGAGGAGGCGAAGAAGGACTGGGAGTTGGAGTTCTCACTGTACATGGAGACCGGACTGGTCCGAGTGGGAGAGCCTCCGGAGGAGCCCACGTAGGAGATCACGCCTCCTGCAGGAGAGCAAGGGGAGGTCAGAGGTTATTGACAGTGGTGAGGGGGAAGCGTTCCACCTCTACTCCTCGAACGCTCTGAGCGACTCGGTTTTACTGCTTGTACACATCACAGCCTCCTCCTACAAAATAAAAGCCTGTAAGTGCTTATTTCTGCTCTTTGTTCTGCTCGTTGTGCAGCGCAGCGTGACTTTGTACCGCCGCTCAGCAGAGGCGGGATTTAGACTCACACCTTCTCAGGTTTCATCAAAGCACCAGTGAAAGCTGCCGTGAATGTTGGTCTGCCGCCGAGCGGGCTCAAAATGAAGTGATCGGCTGCCACATGTGCACAGCGTCTGAGAGCGACTGTTTGCAGACCTGTTGCCTCCCATCAGCATCCTGTAAATCACGTGAAGCTCTGAGCAACGATTTCATCAGCAGCACATGCAGACTGTGACCGCTGAACACGATCGGTGCAGCGGCAGGTTTGATCTCTGTGGGAGGCTGCAGTCCTGTTTTTACCGCCGTGGCTTCGATGGCGTTGGACGTTATGTCAGGACCACGCTGCAGAGATGGGCCCTCTGTTTTGTAGTGTTCCCAAAATATTTGAATTTATCTGATTAAGTATCAGCTTCTGGTGTCCCTGTATGATACAATATCACTAACTACCTGACCCCACTGAGGTTGGGACAAACACCTTTCACCTCGTGACACGCAGCGACCTTCACAGAGCATTAGTGTTGACTAACGATGTGTTTGTTAGTCAACACACGGCGAGGAGTCAGAAGCACTAACAGGAGGAAACCCCTGATTCTTTGTTATGAGAGGATGATGTTTGTCTGCACATGTCAGAGCTGCACGTGACACACACACACACACACGACCAGTGCGAGCTGTGATCACCTTCATGTTCTGCTGCTCAGACTCAGGCTGAATGTGTGCTTTGTGAGTCTGTGCTCACACACTCACACAGCAAGGCCCGCTGCCAGCTCACAAACTGGGTCACCAAGACAGGAACAAGGAGAGCAGCCGCCATCACCTTCACGCTACACGAGGAACCACAGCGAGCTCACAGACCAGCACAGACACTCAGACAGAGGACTCAGCGTGGAAATGCAGACACAAACGAGTGCTGATGAAGGTCACGTGACGTGTTTATAAAGCTGCACATGGCCTCTGAGCGTCTGACCACAGAAATATCCGAGCTGTGCTCATGTCTGTGCTGAACCTGCTGCCTCCCTCCTCCTCCCCTCCTCCCCCTCACGCAGCCTCGGCGGGAGGCTCGTGTGTACTCCGTGGTCACGCCCCTGAGACACGTGCCTGCTCCACTCAGACGGCTCTGCAACGGGACTGGAGCGCCAGAGGCCCGCCCACACCCACGCCTACCCTCCCTCTGCACACACTCTCACGTTCCCGCCATTCATCTCTCTCACACACACACACACACACACACACACACACACACACACACACACACACACACACACACACACACACACACACAGATCTGCAGCGTTTTCTGCTGCAGTAAAATAAGATTCTTCAGCTTAAACGTGACCTCCTCCTCACTTCCTGTCATATATCTGCTGTTGCTATGGCGATGTTCATACTCAACAATCTAGAGTTTCTCGTAACGAGCTGAGTGTGAGCCAAGACTGCAGACTGCAGACCTCTATGACATCACAGAGAGTAAACTTGCTGATCCCAGAGGATGAATGAGAGCCTGCGGAGTCAGCCCAGAGTCAGATACAGAAGGATTATTATGAACTGTCAGTCATGCAAAGCTGCTCACAGTCCAAGAATAAGAAGAGAAAGCGAAGAGGAGGGGCTTGTTTTTGGACTGATTCTTCTACTCCCAGAGCACACACACAACAACAACAACAACAATCTTTATTTATAGAGCACATTTAAAAGCCTTGGGCATACCAAAGTGCTTTACATAAAACAATAAAAGGTTCAAACATTGATAAAGGATAAATAAAAATAATGAGTTATGTTCATAGATAAAAGCTACCAATAAGAATGACTACAGCACATGGGTAATAGCAAGATAAAAGCTGTACCACCATAATAAAAGACACCAATAGAAAGATAGGAGGGAATTAATACAAAAGGTCAATAGGTCACAGCAACCAAACAAACAAACAAACAAACAAACCAGCAATTAAAAGGTGGAGAAGGCAAGTTTAAAAAGATATGTTTTAAGCTGTGATTTAAAAGAATGAATAGAATCAGATGCCCGGATGCCAATCGGGAGATTGTTCCACAGCACAGGTGCAACAAGAGCAAACGATCGATCACCTCTAGTCTTAAGTCGAGATCTGGGCTGAGCAGCAGTAACTGTGACGATGACCTTAAAGCCCTGGCAGGAGCATAAGGGTTTAAAAGGTCCTTAAGGTAGCTGGGTGCAGTGTTGTTAGTAATTTTAAAAGTAAACAACAAAATTTTAAATTGAATACGATATTTGACAGGCAACCAGTGCAGATCGGCAAGGACAGGAGTAATGTGGGCAAACTTGCTGGTTTTGGTTAGAATGCGAGCTGCAGCATTCTGGACTGTCTGTAATCTCTGTAAAAGGGAAGAGTGGAGACCACAATAAAGTGAATTACAATAGTCTAGCCTCGACGTTACAAAGGCGTGGATGAGCTTTTCGAGATCTTTATGCGGGATATAGCGCCTAGCCTTAGAGATAAGACGAAGCTGGTAAAAACTAGATCTGACAACAGCAGACACTTGTTTGTCAAGTGAAAAGGAGCTGTCAAATAAGACACCCAGATTCCTGACAGTATCAGAGAGAGAACAACTAAGAAAACCAAAGGCATCCCGGAGTTTGGCACGAAGGGCATTACTACCAAAAATCATAATCTCGGTTTTCTTCTCATTAAGGATAAGAGAATTCGACAACAACCACTTCTTGGCCTCGGACATGCATTCTCGGAGGCTATTCAGAGACAGAGCAAGATCGTCGTTTAGCTCAAAATAGAGCTGGATATCATCTGCATAATAGTGATAAGCAATATGGTATTTCTCAAAGATGGCACTTAAGGGAAGCAAGTATAATGAGAAAAGGGTAGGGCCCAGCACAGATCCCTGGGGGACACCACAGCAAACAGGTACAGCCGAGGAAGAGGATGTAGCCAGATGTACCGTAGAGAGCCGATTGGAGAGATAGGATTTAAACCAATCCAGGGCAGCGCCCTTGATGCCTACAGTGTGCTCAAGTCTCGCTAATAAGATATTATGGTCAACCATGTCAAATGCCGATGATAGATCCAAAAGCACTAAGACTGAGGGGCGTCCGTTGTCAGCCATTAGTAGGAGATCATTGAAAACACGAAGCAATGCTGATTCTGTGCTGTGATGTTGTTTGAAGGCCGATTGAAATTTATCATTTACGCACACTGACACACACACACGCACACTGACACACACACACACACACACACACACACACACACACACTGACACACACAGTGACACACACACACACACACACACACACACACTGACACACACACACACACACTGACACACACAGTGACACACACACACACACACACTGACACACACACACACACACACACACACACACACACACACACACACACACACACACTGACACACACAGTGACACACACACACACTGACACACACAGTGACACACACACACACACACACACACACACACACACTGACACACACGCCGTTGGATGTGTCAGAGAACATTTTGGGGCTGGTGTCTTGCCCCAGCCTGGAGGAGCCAGGGATTGAACCACCAACCTTCTAATTGGCAGATGAGTTGCTTCGTCTCGTGAGCGACAGCCACTCAGAGATAATTAAAGCTGAAACCGCAGAAGAAGAATAACCTTCATCTGACTTCATCAGTCACATCCTCAGAGGAGCAGTAACCAGCGTGCCCTGCAGGAAGCTCCACAAAGTGCATTCTGGGTAATCTGCAAAGGCTCCTATCAGACTGTGGGATAAGAAAGCTTCATTTCACCTCCACCTGACAACAGCATCATGCTCCAGCTGGGAATCATTTTCTAATAAAGTTTCCCGTTAGCGCTGACGCTCGCGGTGGTGACGTGGCACGTCTCTGCTGCTCACGAGGTCTCAGGACAGATCACATGATCTTCAGGCCCTCGTGAAGGTTTTAAACGATCCGTGCTTGGAATAAGACGCTGTGCTTCCTTCAGGCACTGTGCTGACCTCCAGAGGAGAGGATCCAGCTGCTGACACATGTTCGCCCTCTTTGACTGAGCGTAAACGCGTTTCATCAGGGTCTCTGCTCACCGTGGGAATTTCAAAGTGGCTAACGGCTAACGACTCGAGGTCGAACGCTGACGTGTCCTGAGAGTCTCTCTGACAGTGCTGCAGTGATGTTTTACTAAACGTTCTCTAAGAACCCTCTTTATCACCTTTTAAGTACGTGTTTAAGCGTCACGCCGCCATGTTTTTTAAAGTTGGTCTGAGGTTTGTGGGCGTGCTGCAGGGAAATGTGTTAGCTGAACTCTGAGCTGACAGGAAGTTCACATGAGCCAAACGCTCTTTGAACGTCAGTGCGGCGAATGTCTGTTATCATTGAGCTCAGCACCAGCAGCTGAGGCTCATGGGTAGTGTAGTGTCAGTAAGTGTCCGCTGTGATGAGCTTTAAACCACAAACACGGTGATCTGTGAGAGCGAGCAGAGCGGCGCTCTATCCTGGGGATACAGCAGGAATCCTGGATCAGGAATATCGGACTTCGAGCAGACATGGAGACGCTTCCATAAATCACATACATCATTCACATCTGTTTTATTCCCTCACTCATTCACACCTCCCTCCTTGACCTCACTCCCCTCTGATTGGCTCCTTTTGTCCCAGAAATGTAAATAAATCAGCTGCACAGGTACATCGTCTCACCTGTCGTGTTCGTCACTGTGTTCAGGTTTTATGTCGAGTTTTATTTGTCGGTTTACACTTTATTACATCATGTGATAAATATATTATTGTTATTTACATCAGTAAGCCTGCAGTCTGAAAAAACTCCTGAGGGATTATTTTAACACAGATTCATGTTTTTGTGTTCTTGCGTCTCCCAGCAGCTCCACGTCACCGCGGTCAGCTGCAGGTGTCTGTGGCGAGGTGTGAGACGTGTCTCTGTGTACGGCTCAACATCCTTAGTGGCATTTGAATAAAACTCTGTGACTCCTGCCTGAAACAAGCTGAGTGCAGTCTGTGCTGCTGCAGATAAAAGCCACACACAGAAACCAGCGCTCAGCTGTGTTTGTGTTGTTCTTGTCTGCGCCAGCAGGGGGAGACAAAAACACCCAAACTGCAGCTTTAACAGGTGAGGACAGGTGAGAGCCGGACTGTAACTACTATCATCGATGAACCATCAGTGTGTGCTAAAGATCCTCATCCCGGTCATCGATCAGAATCAGCCATGATCAATAATCTGATCACATACAAATACAAACTATAAAAGTGCAGAAGAAGAGAGCAAAGGCTCCTGACGTCAGCGAAAATGAGCAAACGTCAAACCACGTGACTGTGCGCAAATCTTTAAATGTGATCGTGTTTGGAGCACACAGGGGGAGGAGCCGGGGGAGGAGCAGCGGAATTATACAATGAGCTCAGGCTCAGTGGCAGCCAATCACAGCCCGCGGAGCTCCGTGAAAACATAGCGCACATGGCTCGGTTTGCCGGTCCATGTGAACCGGCAACTGGCGCGAGCGAGCGAGCACGTACACACACATTACTGCGGGTCCACCTGACACCTGTCCACCCTCCGACATGACCGCTGTCACTCTGACCCACTTACCCGAACACACGGGCGCAGTCACGTACACGGTCCCCGTGACCACCGCCGGACATGTGCCAAGCGGGACCCGCTGTTCCCGAAACACGGCCACCTGCTCACGGGGACTGCAGTGAGGGCAATGCGGGGTCCAGAACCTGGTCTGGACCTGAACCCGATGCTCCCGCCCCCCTCGCTGAGAGAACCTGTACCGCGGACACAAACACCGGAACAGAGGTTCGCGCGCCACACAGCCGCAGGTGCTCAAAGCTTCGACCTGTGGTCCGATACTAACGATACCAACAGTTTACTCATCGACCAGTAACCTGCTTGTCTCAGCCTTCACCCCGCGCTGCTGCCAAACTCCATGTGAAATTTGACAACTTTTAAAACTCGACCTCTGAAGCAGCAGCAGAGACCCCCACACTGTTAAAAGTCAAAATAAATGTGCCGCACGCGCACAGCGTCGCTCTTATCAGCTCTAATGTAAGCGTGAGGTGCAGAGTAGGGGACGTATTTACCTGGGTTGTTGTTGTTGTTGTTGTTCGTGTCCATGGCAGCGGTGGTCACTGTGACATCCGAGAAAAAGTCACACACGCGACCCTCGTTTAAAAGTCCCAGAAAGCTACCGCTGCGCACGCATCCCAGGCTCGGAGACGTGGGAGAAGAAACCACCACAGAAGAAGAAGCGGGGTCTTATTCTGTGAATTCAAACTACTGCTCCTGCTGCACGCGGAACCAAGCGATCCGTCCTGCTGCACGCGCGCCTCTGTCTGCCTGCCTGTGTGTTTTGAAACAAGGCGCGCGCGCATAACGGCTTGCCATAAGATGATGATGAATGTGCGGGGGCCGCCGTGCCCGCACGCGGCAGAAAACGGGACCATGTGACCGCGGGGAGAGCCTCGTGCCCCAGTGACACACTTTCCCGCCCCTTCTCTGCGCTGCAGCCGCTCGTTTAAACCTCCGAGCACGTGGAGCCGGCTGCTCCTCGCACAGGGGCATTCTGGGATTCGTAGGCGGAGATTTTTTTTTTGTAGTTTTTAAAACATAATTTTAATGCTTTGACCAATCATTTAACGTTATTTATTACTACTTATATTTATGATGACTTATTCTACTTATGAGCCAAAAATGGACTCCACATCCTCCAGACTAACGATATCAGAGCTCAGGTCAAAGCCTGCAGCTCTCATGGGGGGCATCGGAGCTGACAGCTGGCACATCTGGAAAGGCTCCATCACTGCTCAAAGGTATAAACAGGTGTTTATACACTGCTCTGACACCTGCTCCGTGCTGACGTGTGTCTCTGGGAGGCCTTCGTGTTTGAGCAGAACAACGCTAAATCGCAGACTGCATCTGTCCCAGCCGCACGGCCGCTGAACCGGCCCGCCTGCAGTCCAGACCTCTGACCAGCAGACAACATCTGGAGCATCATGTAAGCAACAACAGGACGAAGCAGAGCCAGGACTGCTGAACAGCTGGAATCCTCCATCAGACCATCGCAGACTGATGTTAGAGAGGAAACATGGAGCTGTCCAGGAGGTTTTGTGAACTGCAGCCTGGCGTTTCTTCTACAGATATTTACTCAGCAATAAGAAAATAGCGACACTCCACTCACACCCTCACTGTTGATGCGTTCATGGTGCAGATGTAAAGTCGCAAAGCATTGTTCAGCATCCAGTTAGCGCTGCAGAAGAGGAGCAAACAGCAGGGAAGTTCAACAGCAACCTTTTTAACAGCTCAACAAACATCAGCAAACACACAAAGTGCTTATGTGACGTTTGACACTAAACATGTGTGCTGTAGTTCAGAGGGAGAGAAACACAGGGTGTGACACTCAGAAATGGAGAAAGATGCAAAGAAGAGGAAAAGTAAGGGACATTTTATTTAACTTCATAAATGATGTGTTACTGAACTAAGATCAGAGCATACAGACTTTGTGTTCTTCAAACGCTGCATGAAAACAGCTGCTCAGCGGTCTGGTTGTTTAGTGCGGGCTAAGCTGTGGCTCACAGTGATGAGTCAGACTGGGGCCCAGCAGCTGTAACCTCTGGGTGACGTCTGCTGGCTCTTTACAGGTTTACAGTCACAGCTCCAGCATTTATGGTCAAGGACAAAGTAGGTAGGTCCTCTCTTTACCACACTGAATATTACCCAGCATCCTTTGCTGTTACTGGAGTCAGTGCAGGGTGACATTTGAGACAGCAGGTGGTGCAGTTGTTTCATTTAGCAGGATTTAAGTGGGACTGTCACTACCCGATCCGTACCGGAAACCCGATCGGTACCCCGCATGCGCGAAAGGTTTCTACTTCCGGTCGTAGCGTTTTACGATAGTTATGGGTCAGAGTATCTGTTAAGATGTTAAGAATAACAAGTATATCTTAAAATGTTTGCAATAATGAAGCATTTCAGTACAATGTAGACAAAAATGAAAAATAAAAAGAAAGTTACGGATCAGGACTCTCCGATCCTTACTGCGCATGTGTAAAGTTTTTTTTTTTTTTTTTTTTTTTTTTTTTAAATACTTTAATTAAATTTATGCACATATTACAATCTCTTGGGAGACAACATTTGTGCAACAACATCTTGAAAAGGTTGAATAAGAAATCAAACGAAAAAAAACAAAACAAACAAAGCAAACAAAAAAAACAAAACAAAAAAAAACACATATATACATATACATAAATATATGAAGGCCATTTTTATGACATATAACAGTTTCCTTTCTGCGAACACTTTAACATACATGTGGCTTACTTAGTACACCAAAAACACAATCATTAAAAGGATAGAGATTGAGTCCCATTGTCGCATATCAAAGCAGCCTCTTTACATGAATCCCTCAGTAATTCTAAAGATGACAAAAAAGATTTTAATTCAATTTTCAATACAGTTAGGGAAGGTCTTTTACTTTTCCATTTGCATTTGTGTATGTGGTATTTGCCCATAATTATCACCACCTTGTGTAGCATGGACAGTTCCTTAGATGGATCACCATTATTATATAAAACTTGTGTTAGAGTCAGTGGGGTCATCCCATCTATTCTTATACTCAACCAGTCTACTAGATCTTGCCAAAAGTCAGTTGTTACTGAGCAGGAAAAAAACAAATGATCAATACTTTCCGCATTTTGTGAACAAAATCCACATGGCTCTACCTCAAACCCAAACCTTTTTTTAAGCATTTCAGCTGCTGGGTAATATCCATTAATTATTTTAAATTGCATTTCTTTGACTTTGGGGGGGATAGGCCATTTTAAAAAGTGCGTATATTTGTTCGTTATTTTAATATTACTCCCTTTTAGTTTTGTGTTACTGTTAAAGTCGTGAAATAATTTGTTTTTAAATATCTTGTTCATGGTTTTATTATTACAGTTTTTATCCGTCAAAGGAATCTGGTTTAGATGTAAAGAAGGTAGACTAATTTGTGCCTTAGAGTAATACAAATAACCTTGAATCAAACTCAACAGAGGTAAGGGGATTGCCTTACACGCATGTGTAAAGTCTGACCGTACAAATCGGGTCTACCCGATCCGTACTGCGCATGTGCAGATGTTTTCTTCTTCTTCTGTTCGTTTAATGGCAGTTTACTCCCCAGTGTACGAGGATACCGCCACCTGCTGACCGAGCGAATGAACCCTATTATAAACTGAATTATCGTCATTACAAACGTGTGTTAAATCTGATTTAGCGATAGTCGAGTGTGTTTATGCTTGTCTGTGAGGAGAGGATTGTTGGAATAGTGATGATGATGTGCGCTATCACTGTCAATTGTCAGTAAACACTTCATCTGGCTGATGAATCTACACGTGAGATATTACAAAGTCTGCATTATTAACTCTGTAATTAGGCGCCATTCTTCTTATTTTACGGCGCTGTTGCTCAATCGGGGGACGCTTGAGGAGAAAAGCATGAATTTCTTTGTATACGGATTATCCATTGTTTAAATGTCCCGGGCAGTCGAAAAGGAGGCAGAGCTGTTGAGAAATGCTAGGAGCTAACTGGGCGCTAACCGCATCATTCAAATATATTGAATGTCGCAATGTTGGCAAAGAGAGGAAGTGACGTAAGATTTGCGCATGCGGGGTACCGATCGGGTTTCCGGTACGAATCGGGTAGTGACAGGGACGTTGAGAAGGGTCTGGCTGGGGAGCGTGGGGGAGCAGCCAAGATGGCGACCGAGGTAGACACTCTTCTCCGCGGCTAAGCAGGATTTTGCAGTTTTACTTCCCTTTAGGGTGATCGTGGCTCAAGAGTTGGGAGTTCGCCTTGTAATCGGAAGGTTGCCGGTTCGAGCCCTGGCTCGGACAGTCTCGGTCGTTGTGTCCTTGGGCAAGACACTTCACCCGTTGCCTACTGGTGGTGGTCAGAGGGCCCGGTGGCGCCAGTGTCCGGCAGCCTCGCCTCTGTCAGTGCGCCCCAGGGTGGCTGTGGCTACAATGTAGCTGCCATCACCAGTGTGTGAATGTGTGGATGACTGGATATGTAAAGCGCTTTGGGGTCCTTAGGGACTAGTAAAAGCGCTATATAAATACAGACCATTTACCATTCAGCCGTCGTTTTTTCTCTGAATCACAAATGAGTTATTCTACTGACTGTTTATTCAGTACACGTATGCAACATTTCTAAGTAACGGCTTCCTGAACCATACTTCAAAGGACTTTTTCGCGACCCAAGCCTCTTTGCAAAGCGATAGCTCAGCTAACAGCAGGAAAGCTCTGTTACCTCAGCGATGTTTTCAGCAACTCAGGGAAGCAAAAGGAAGGAAAAAGAAACACCCATGAAGTTTAAAAGTCTAACCAAAGGAGCAACCAAGGAAATGGAGAGAAACACAGGTGTTGTTGGCTCAAAAACCAGCCCCAAGAATGCCGTGACTGCCGAACATGACTACAACCGCAGCAAAAGTCCTGAACTGATGCCACTGCCGGACTCGGATCCCGATACTCCAGCCAGACCAGATGGTAAAAAACACAAAGGTGATATAACTCTTGCTGATGTGCAAAACAACATTGCTACTTTAATTAATGAGCCCTCAGATAATCTGGAGGCTATGATCAGCAAGAATACTGTTAACATCGAGGCCATGAAGAAGTCTATTGACTTCATGTTCTTGGAAGTAGAATCTTTGAAGAATGTCACCAAAACCGTTAAAGCTACTTGTGAAAAAAACAGCAGCAGAATGTCTCAAGTAGAACTGAAGGTCAACGAAGTTGAAAGATACCATCGGAGATGGAATCTCAGGCTCTCAGGTGTCCCTGAGCAAAAGCAAGAAGACATCACCAGAAAAGTACTTGACATCTGCTGCACTGTTGCCGGGGAAACAAGTGCAGGATTCAAAAACAGCATTGATGTAGTTCATCGCCTGGGCCGCTACAGCGAAACTCAGAAGAAACCAAGGCTGGTTATCATTCGATTTGTGACAAGATCAGCTCGTGACTTGATCTGGAGAAAAGCTAAAAACTGTTCCTTTCTGAAAGAAAACTACATGAGGTTCACTGAAGATCTGTCCTCTGCTGACAGGGCAATTCGAGAGAAGCTTTGGCCTCTTATTGATGCTGCAAGGAAAGAAGGAAAAAGAGCTCACTTTGCCGGGGTCCGTGTGATCATTGAGGGGAAAGAGGTGCACCCAACGCTCACTTCGCCTGAGGATCAAGCTGCACCTGCGATGATGGAGGTTTCATGCCCTCCTTGAGGTATAAAGTTAAAGATGTCAGAGGGGTTGTTTACAATTTTGAGGTTCAGGATAAAAGTTAATACCAGTTCCACGTTAACTATGGGAAGTAAACTGTTCATTATTTTGTGTTAAAGCCGCACTGTCTATATCACTTTGTTCTCTCAATGTCAGGGGTTTAAGAGACACTGTTAAGCGAAAAGCTTTGTTTTTGTTTGCAAATCAACAGAATACTGACTTTGTTTTTTTTCAAGAATCACATTCTGTTATTAAGGATACTGCTTTTTGGAAAACACAGTGGGGCAAGGACCTATGGTTCTCACATGGATCAGAAAGATCGGCAGGAGTTACTACTCTGAAGAACAAATTTAATGGGAATGTTATGCACTCTGAAATGGACTCAGAAGGACACTATGTGTTAATGATTGTCAACATGATGGTACACTTCTTCTTGCCAACGTGTATGGTTTTAATTCTAAGTCTGATAATGACTTCTTACTGGATGCCCTTGAAACATGCTTTTTGTTCTGGTTATCCAAATACCCGAATCTCCTGTTATTAGTTGGAGGCGATTTTAACATTGCTCCAGATCCTTCACTAGACAGATGGCCACCTAGCTCAAATAACTCTCTGTCCTGTTGTTTAAATACATTCATGCAAAAGTTTCATTTAATAGACATTTGGAGATTTAAAAACCCTAAAGCCAGACTATTTACATGGAGTAACAAATCCAACTCTTCTAAATCCCGTATTGACTTCTGGTTAATTTCTGATTGCTTAAATAGGGATAATGTTATAGCCAATATAATGCCAACTCCACTCACGGATCACAAAGCGGTATCACTTCAGGTCTTTTTCAATACTAATGCTGCCCAAACTTGTAGGAGCTGCTACTGGAAACTTAATAACTCCCTTCTAAAACATGAAAAAGTGCTTGAAGATATTTTGTCATTAATCAAACGTTTCTGGGATAAAGCCCTAACCAGTCATCTCTACTGTCAAAACTGGGAACTCTTTAAATTTGAAGCCGCTAAATATTTAAGAGAGTATGGCTCATCTGCAGCAAAACAGAGGAAAAATGAAGAAATTAATGTAATTACTAGGATATCTGCTCTCACTCAGATCCCACCAGAGAACCTATCTGAAGAAGATAAAACTGACTTAGCTTTGCAACAGAGTAAGTTAAATGATATTTATAAACTGAAAGCAGAGGGAGCCTTTGTGAGATCAAGGAGAAGATGGTTAGAAGAAGGTGAACAACACTCATCCTATTTTTTTAAATTAGAGAAATCTCGTTCTAAACTTGGTTGTGTTCGGAGACTTAATATTGACGGTATTATAACTGATGATCCCCGAAAAGTCTCCACCTATTGCTCCAATTTTTATAGAAATTTATACAAGTCAGAGTTTGATGAGAGTGCTGCTCTGAACTTTATGGAACAAATCCCTGATGTGCGAACAGTTAAAGAAGATCAGATGAGTTTCTGTGATAGGCCGATATCTATTAGTGAAGTGCTACCTGCTATTCGACGTCTTAAACTTAATAAATCCTCAGGAACCGATGGCTTAACCTCTGAATTTTACATTACTTTTGCAGATCAACTGGCTCCATTTCTTCTTAATATATACATTGAAAGTCTTATAAATCAGTCTCTTCCCCCCACTTTATCACAAGGTCTGTTAACCCTAATCCCAAAGCCAAAGAAAGATCCCACTTATATTGACAATTGGAGGCCAATTTGCCTCCTTAATAATGATTATAAGATCCTAGCTCAGATCTTTGTTTTGAATGATATTATTGATGAAACTCAGTCTGGCTTTATGGCTAACAGACACATATCCAACAACATCAGACTTGTTTCTGACCTAATTGATTATGCAGATTTGTGTAGGGATGATAGCTTTATCTTATTTGTAGATTTCTGCAAAGCGTTTGACACGATTGAACATGGTTTTATTTTTCAGGCTTTGGACAAATTTGGCTTTGGTCCTTATTTTCAGAATGCAATTAAAACAATGTACAAAAATGTGAATTGCTCCATCAAACTACAAGCAGGTACATCACCTAGGTTTAACTTGAACCGCGGTATCAGGCAAGGCTGCCCCATCTCCCCATACTTATTTCTCATCTGTGCTCAACTCCTCTCTGATTATATTAAACGCAGTCCTCTGAAAGGTATAACAATTGCAGATGAAGAAATATTCATTAGTCAACTTGCTGATGATACCACTCTCTTTTTAAAAAATGCTTCACAGGTGCAGATGGCTATTAACACAATTAATGCCTTTTCTTTAGCTTCAGGACTCCACCTAAACATTGGCAAATGTGAACTGCTTGCCCTTAGAAATTGTACCAGTCTATCTATTGCTGGCATCCCAGTGAAAGAGTCTGTCACTTACCTTGGTATAGTCATTAATAAAAATCAATCCACCAGGTGCTCCCTTAATTTCACTCCAATTTTGGACAAAACACAACAAAAGCTAAATGCTTGGCTGCAGCGGGATTTATCCATTAAAGGGAGAGTTTTACTGGTGAAAGCAGAGAGTTTATCTCGTCTAACTTATGCTGCTTTGTCTCTTGATGTAAATAAAGAAACCCTGGCAGATATTGACAGACTTATTTATAATTTCATATGGAAGAATAGAATTCATTATATTAAAAGATCAGTTTTATCCAGCTCATACCAACATGGTGGAGTAAACTTTCTTGACTTCTCCTCATTAAACAATGTGTTTAAAATAAACTGGATTAAACAATTTTTCAGGAACCCAACCTCAATTTGGAACTTTATTCCCAATTATATTTTCTCAAAAATTGGTGGTCTTAACTTTCTTTTGCTTTGTAATTACAATATCGATAAAATCCCTTTAAAACTATCCAACTTTCATAAACAAATGCTTCTTTCCTGGTCATTGATTTATAAACACAACTTTTCTCCACATAGATACTATATTTGGAACAATAGAGACATTTTATACAAACATAAATCTGTGTTTTTAAGTAATTGGTTTGATAATGGGATTCATCGTGTTGCACAACTTATAAATCCTGTTGGAGGTTTACTCTCTTACTCAGAATTTTTGAATACATATGGTCTTCCTGTTCCACCAAAGGAATATGCCATAGTGTTTGATGCTATCCCTGCTGGGGTCTTAATGTTGTTTAGAAATCTTGTTGTTAGTGATTTGACCCCTTTACCACTGGATCCTGCTGTTACTTATGTCGGTCAGGTGTGTTTCCCCTCTGTAAGGAGAAAAAACAACCGTGAAATACGAACTCTGTTTCAAAAAGACAGAACTTGTGTCCCAGCGGCTGTCGCCTACTGGAATAACTTATACCAGGACCTGGAATGGGAGAAGATTTGGACCTTACCGTCGAAATTTCTATTAAATAACAAAGTAAAGGAAATATCTTTTAAAGTTATTCATCGTTTTTATCCAACTAGGTCTTTTCTTGTACGTTATAAAAAGGACATTGATATTAACTGTACATTTTGTAGTTGTGTGAAGGAAGATATTTCTCATTTATTTTGGTCATGCTTATACACGAATCTTTTCTGGCAAGAATTTTGTGTTTTTGTTGTTTCCTTTATCCTTTCTGAGTTCTCTCTTTGTTACGAGAAAATATTGTTTGGTTTCTTTAAGTACCCCATGCACAGGGCAAACGAATTTTATTTGATTAACTTATTGATATTATTGGCCAAATTTCATATACATAAGTCGAAATTTTCTAACGCAAAACCATCCTTTCGTTGCTTTTTAAATGAAACCAAACAATATGTTAAAACCATACAACATTCTCAAAATCAAAAAGCTGTCAAAACCATAAACCTATGTTCCCTGTTCAATATCATGTGATTCTATAATAGACTGTGTCTATTGTGCTTTTTTATACGAACCCCCTGACATTGTGTTTGCTATTTTGTATTTGTATATCTGTATTTTGTGCTTTGTCAATAAAAAAAATAAAATAAAAAAAATAAAAAATAAAAAAGCCACTGGGGAGCGCCATATTGGGACCTCCACACTAACCGGAAACATGTGACCTCCACAGTAGGCGGAAATACGTTCCCGCGTGGATTTTTTTTTTTTGTCTCGTTCCTGCATGGATCATTAACCTTGCAAATCGATCGTAAAGGTTGGTACAGAGTCTTCCATGTATAAATTTGCTGTTAATAATTATATAATTCTAGGAATCATCTACTTTGCTTACACTGATGTTGGCACTTTGTTAGCGTTACAACAACAGTCAGACCCCCGAGGTATCTAAACTTAAGTAAGGAATGTGTGCACTTTTAACACCTCTGACTAGCATTTAGTGGTCCCTTTCAAATGTATTTGATTTTTGCTTGTTATTGAACAAATTCACTTCACTGCTTTTCAGTATCTGACATCAATGCACATCGTTCCATTTACTGCATATTGTGCTTTATTCATGTCTCTCATTCCACCTGCATCAACATTGTAAAGTTTGTCACAAAGAGATTCATACATTTATAAATACTAATATTCTCTATTCCATTCTGTTCTGCTTTTTTATTGCCCAGATTTGAGTTAGCCTTTGTTCAATTGTCTGTTATATGTCAATAGATACGTATGTCACAATTAAGTGTCTTGTAAATTATGTTTTTGTAAAGAATTTTCTCCCCAAATCTCTTACATGCTAACTGTAACGTGTTATTTCTGCTAAAACCTGAACTTAAAGGTGTATATGGTGTTTATCTGTTTCTCTCTGTTTTAGATGCACATATCACATTTGGAATTCTGCCTCCAAGCCAGAATTGCAGGAGTGCACCACGTGTTGGCTGTTTCGCTGCCCTCTGCGCCCCACTCTCAGCCCTGCTGTCAGGGCAAAGATTGAGCAGCAAATAAATGGACACATTCAAAATGCTTTGCCTTTCAAAGGTATGTTGGTATTAAATATACCTCATAGTTAAAGTTATAAATATGCACTTCTTTTCAGCACCTCTGCAGTCTCTTTGTTGACTTAAATGTTGCTTTTCACATTGTACAGAGTACAACGAAATTGGAGTGCCACTCCCTTGGTGCAAGTTTCAATAATAAATATAAATGTAAAATATAAAAAGTACAAAAAAAACAATCGTAAGTACTCAAACAATAGTATGTACAATATATACAGGATAGCAGCATTAATATGATGACAGTATGAATAGCAGCATAATATAATGACAGTGACTGTATGGAATAGGTTCAGTTGTTTTTGTGCTTATTTACTACGGTGATAGCTCTGGGAAAGAAGCTATCCCTGAATCTGTTTGTTCTGGTTTTATGTGACCTGTACCGTCGGCCTGACGGTAATAGTTCAAACAGTTGGTTGCTGGGGTGAGAGTGGTCCTTGATGATATTGCCAGCTCTGCTGAGGTACCGAGAGTTTGCAGTGACCTCCAGGCTGGGCAGAGAGCAGCCAGTGATCTTCTGGGCTGTGTTGGTGACCCTCTGCAGTACTTTCCTGTCTGCAGCTGAGCACCCTGCATACCATGTTGTTATGCCGTACGTTAGGATGCTCTCTATGGTGGCTCTGTAAAATGTCACCAGCAGCCTCTCCTCCAGGTTGTTCCTCCTGAGCACTCTCAGAAAGTGGAGACGCTGCTGGGCCTTTTTAACCACCGCTGTAGTATTTGCAGTCCAGGAGAGGTCATCAGAGATCTGCACGCCCAGAAACCTCATGGAGTGTACCCTCTCCACACAGCTCCCGTGAATGTAAAGTGGGGCCGGGTCCGCTCTGCCCTTCCTGAAGTCCAAGATAAGTTCTTTAGTTTTCGTGGTGTTCAGTTGGAGGTTGTTAACTGAACACCACTCAGTCAGTCTGTTGACCTCATCTCTGTAGTCCGACTCATCCCCCCTTGAGATGAGTCCAACCACTGTGGTGTCATCCGCGAACTTTATGATGGTGTTTGAGAGATGGGTATGGGAGCAGTCGGATGTGTAGAGCGTAAACAGGAGGGGACTCAAAACACATCCTTGTGGAGACCCGGTGCTGAGTGTGATGGTGCTGGACCGGTGGGGGCCGAGTCTGACAGACTGTGGTCTATTTGTCAGGAAGTCCTTGATCCAGAGGCAGATGGGGGTGGAGAGTCCCAGGTGAGACAGTTTCTGGACCAGGTCAATAGATGTTTGCCTGGCCTGTCATCTGCAGTGTTTTTGTGTAGAGGGACTTCTTCCTCTTTGTTTTTCAGTTTGCAGAGGACATGGAGCTCTTTTTAAAAGCATGTGCTGACGAGCAGGGACTACGGGTCAATGTGATGTTTGACACTTAACGGACAGATGAAGGCACTGGCTGTTTGTTTGTGTTTTTTATGTGTTGTTGGTTGTTTTCCAGTGTACAGAATTCCAATTAAGCTTATTATAAAATGTTGTTCACTTGTTTTATGTCCATACTTATAGTAAAAAATGTAAGTGTAAATGTAACAGCATTGTTTATACTTGTAACTTCAAAGTAAAAAGCTTACAGTTGCTATTAACAGTAATGTATTATCCTGTAATCAATAATATTTTTAGACATTTTACGAATTAACCCTTTGATCTCTATCCTGGCCATTTTTGGCCACTTCACTTCTTTTTTTTGTGACTACTACACTGCAGTGGATCAAAAGAATGACACAGGTTTAATCTTAAGGATCTAATAGTTGCGTGTGTTTGTGCGTGACATTGTAACGCAAACATGTATTTGCAAGATAGACTGGAATAAATTATGACGCATCAAATATTACACAGGCTGCAGTGAATTTTTGTTGATACAGACTATTGAGCTTTGAGTTTCCCAGTCAAACTTAGCTTTGACCGCATGCTAAAAACACTTTTACTCTTGTGCATTTCATAACAAGACACCATAGCCAAAATATATATTAATAAAAGATTCAAAGCTGCAGCACATACAGCAACAAACACCGTTAGTAAATGTGTCCTGGAGTTTATGCAGGTACAGAAAGTGCTGCTGCTGTAAGTAAGCGTAACAGCTTCCAGATCACTTATTTTTCTGGAAAGATGGTAAGAAGGGAATTACTGCTCATTTCTACAGTCTCCCAGATCTTGGAATACAAGCCTTTGTCTCATGAAAACCACTTCACAGTACTAAGAGTCCACTAAAACCTACAAATGAAGAGTCATCCTGGAAGAAATAGGGCGCACACTAGTGAACCTCAACAATTGCAAGACAGCCTTGTCCCCGATGCTTATATGAAAATAAATAAATAGGAAGATTTATGAAACCATTAGGACTTTATCACCTTTTTATCTGAAACGGTACTGGTACTATATATAACCTAACTGGCATTTAAAGAGTAAAAAAAGAATGTAGATACAATTTTGGTTTTAATGAAAAGGACTGGAGCTAATTTAAAGAGTCAAGTCGGTAAAAGTAGATAAATGTTTTAATAAATACACATTTTACAGCATTTTGTGAACATACACAAAAGTGGCCATTTTTGGCAACGAACAAGCTGAGAGAGTTTTATAGTTTTTGCTCTCCTTGAACAAAAATAATAGTGCATGATAATCAATGTGGATGTTAATCAATTAGATGTCCCAGACTCTACTATTAATAATACAGCAGTCCCTCGTTTATCGCGGGAGTTACATTCGCTACGCGACGTAGCCAATTTTATTTTTTACAATTATTATAGATGTTTTAAGACAGTGGGTCAGCGACCCCTTTAGAAAAACTCTCACAGGGCTTAAAACCTTGGACTCTGCACTAGTTGCTCTGAAAACTGAAGAAGCTTCTCGGACCAAACGTCTTCAAGAAACTTAAAGAAGTCCCGACGCTTTTCTTCCCAAGCTCCTTAGACTGCTTTGTGATTGGTTATCGTAAGAAAACAGCTCAGACATTTAGGGCTCACTCAGCCTTTATTATCTCATCCACATGTTCACAGCTGCACAGCTCTGTGGTTTCATCTCACTGGACCACAGTAATGCAGTCGCCATGACGATTTCTGAGTGACATCATCAAAAGTAAAAGTTAAGTTTGTGTCAAACATAAAGAGAAGGAAAAAAGTTTAACATCGGGTTCAGACAACATCACAGACACACTGCTGACCAATCACAGCTCACCATTTTTTGGATGTCATCAGGA
Source organism: Maylandia zebra (assembly GCF_041146795.1). NCBI lineage: Eukaryota > Metazoa > Chordata > Actinopteri > Cichliformes > Cichlidae > Maylandia > Maylandia zebra. The sequence continues at coordinate 36,555,494 of NC_135170.1, read as the reverse complement.
AGGAGGGGCAGGGAAAGAAATCCAAATTTCAAATAAATGTTGAGATTTAATCTGTGTTTGTGGATATAAAATGAGGAGAGAATCGAACTGACTGATGACTGATTAATTGATTGATCAATCAGCTGCAGGTCTCCTGCAGTGTGAACCCAGTGTTACTGGGTTAAGTGGGATTAATGGTGCACACTGCAGGTGCGGCTGTGGGCCTCAGTTATTGCAGATGGCGACCTTGAGGATGGGCTGGTAGGTGTCGGACATGGTGGCCCTGACAGTGATGTAGGCCCCCCTGTAGGACAGACTCGGCCCCTTGGCTTTGCCCCTGACAAACTTTTGCTCCGACTTGTTGTACATCTCGTCGTAAAGGTGCTGGTCGCAGGCTTTGTCCATGTCGAAGACTCCCACCGCGTACCAGTTGGAGTAGAAGTTGAAGTCGTACGGCACCGAGAACATCACTGCGACCCTGCCGTTGAACTGCAGGGTGGACACGTGCTGGAGGTCGTAGGTGAAGACGGTCACAGAGCCACACGCCGTGTGAGGCTTCTTGATGAAGAGGGCGTTGCCGTTCTCGTAGGGGCTGAGCATGGGAGGCAGGGGCGAGCTGCAGGAGCCGCTCACAATGTGCATGCTGGAGAAACAGGAAGACATCACTGCCGTTACACACACCTCACACCTGCAACACACCTGAACAACCGGCAGAGACCTGCACCCACAAGCACCGTCACGCTCAGAGACCATCCATCAGTGGCCAACTTAACCTTATCAGGGTTGCGGAGGGGCGGGAGCCTATCTGAGCTATCATAGGGCAAGAGGTGGGGCACACCTGGACAGGTCGCCAGTCTGCCACAGTCACAGTTTCTGGATGATCCCCACAGAAAGTACAATTAGTATTTATGTCCCTTTTAAATTTTACCATGTAGTGACTGGCTGGATAACATTTATGTAGAATTTTAAAAGAGACTTCTTTCACCTTATTTACAATCAAATATTTATGGGGGACCATCCAGACTGTCTTCCACTTGATATCTGGAACATATCGGTTCCAATAAGATATTATATATGGGAGAGAGACGATATCTTCTTGGCATAAACTACGTATTCTCTTATTGCTGTGACCAAGTTCCTGTGAAAAGCAGATTTTTCCTATTGGTGACTCAGCTGGATCAGGGAGAGTGACTGAGGTAGAGATCGAGCTGTCAGTGTTTTTACAGTGGGGCAAAAAAGTATTTAGTCAGCCACCGATTGTGCAAGTTCCCCCACTTAAAATGATGACAGAGGTCAGTAATTTGCACCAGAGGTACACTTCAACTGTGAGAGACAGAATGTGGAAAAAAAATCCATGAATCCACATGGTAGGATTTGTAAAGAATTTATTCGTAAATCAGGGTGGAAAATAAGTATTTGGTCACCTCAAACAAGGAAAATCTCTGGCTCTCACAGACCTGTAACGTCTTCTGTAAGAAGCTTTTCTGTCCCCCACTCGTTACCTGTATGAATGGCACCTGTTTGAACTCATCATCTGTATAAAAGACACCTGTCCACAGCCTCAAACAGTCAGACTCCAAACTCCGCCATGGCCAAGACCAAAGAGCTTTGGAAGGACACCAGGAAAAGTATTGTAGACCTGCACCAGACTGGGAAGAGTGAATCTACAATAGGCAAGCAGCTTGGTGTGAAAAAATCAACTGTGGGAGCAATCATCAGAAAATGGAAGACATACAAGACCACTGATAATCTCCCTCCATCTGGGGCTTCACGCAAGATCTCATCCCGTGGGGTCAAAATGATCATGAGAACGGTGAGCAAAGATCCCAGAACCACACGGGGGGACCTGGTGAATGACCTGCAGAGAGCTGGGACCAAAGTAACAAAGGTCACCATCAGTAACACACTACAACGGCAGGGAATCAAATCCCGCAGTGCCAGACGTGTTCCGCTGCTGAAGCCAGTGCATGTCCAGGCCCGTCTGAAGTTTGCCAGAGAGCACATGGATGATACAGCAGAGGATTGGGAGAATGTCATGTGGTCAGATGAAACCAAAGTAGAACTTTTTGGTATAAACTCAACTCGTCGTGTTTGGAGGAAGAAGAATACTGAGTTGCATCCCAAGAACACCATACCTACTGTGAAGCATGGGGGTGGAAACATCATGCTATGGGGCTGTTTTTCTGCCAAGGGGACAGGACGACTGATCCGTGTTAAGGACAGAATGAATGGGGCCATGTATCGTGAGATTTTGAGCCAAAACCTCCTTCCATCAGTGAGAACTTTGAAGATGAAACGAGGCTGGGTCTTCCAACATGACAATGATCCAAAACACACCGCCCGGGCAACAAAGGAGTGGCTCCGTAAGAAGCATTTGAAAGTCCTGGAGTGGCCTAGCCAGTCTCCAGACCTCAACCCCATAGAAAATCTGTGGCGGGAGTTGAAAGTCCGTGTTGCTCGGCCACAGCCCCAAAACATCACTGCTCTCGAGAAGATCTGCATGGAGGAATGGGCCAAAATACCAGCTACTGTGTGTGCAAACCTGGTAAAGACCTATAGTAAACGTTTGACCTCTGTTATTGCCAACAAAGGTTATGCTACAAAGTATTGAGTTGTATTTTTGTTATTGACCAAATACTTATTTTCCACCCTGATTTACCAATAAATTCTTTACAAATCCTACCATGTGGATTCATGGATTTTTCTTCACATTCTGTCTCTCACAGTTGAAGTGTACCTCTGGTGCAAATTACTGACCTCTGTCATCATTTTAGGTGGGGGAACTTGCACAATCGGTGGCTGACTAAATACTTTTTTGCCCCACTGTATATAACATTGAAGTCCCTGAGGGTATGGCACCAAGCACCATTGAGAATTCCTGAACACTGATTGGAAAATTATATAGTGCAATAAAGTCGTTGTAAGTAAGTAGTTGTCCCTCTTTACTAACCAGCTGAGCCACCAATAGGATCCCATTTTCCTTCGCGGTCTACGTGGGCCGGGTCCTTCAAAGACCGAGAAGGCCGGAAGTGCGAGGCTGTGAAATGGGACGTTCTAGCCTTCAGATCAGCGTCACCGCTGTCTCGGTGGAGTTTAATAAACTCGGCCGTCTGCTCCTTGCTATCTAAAATATAACAGGACACTGGAGGAAACTCTCGACCGTCTCACACTTCTGTTTAATCAGTTTTCTGTTTGACGTTTATTCAGCTGTGTGGAAACCCCGGAGGAACCCACCCGATGGATTATTAAAGTTTATTTAATCTAATAATCTAATAACTTTGATTTCAGCCAAACCGATTTACTCTGGAACAAATAAAACACAGAAAAAAGGCAAACAATTACATTTTTAAGTTCTCCGAGTGACTTATATCATGTTTAACCTGAGTAGCGAGAAAGCGGGGGTCTGAAAACGATGAAGCCGGGAGTCCACTGCTCTCGCCGGCTGGAGTGACCATTGAACCCCCCGGCTTGCTATCGAGCGGGTGGGTAACAGACGTCTCCGAAAACGTCGGCACACTTTTGCAAATATGCGATGTCTTGATAAACCGAGCAGATATTTGTAATTTACACAGCTGCTTTCTCGCCTTAAAATATGTTAAAAGTTTATTTTGTGACCCAGAAAGATTAATAAGAGTAATTTTAAAACTTAGTAGCGGCCGCCATTGTTGGCAGCTGAAATTTGGCTGGCCCTGCGCTATGAATTCTGGGATATGGTGGGCCACGAAGGACACACCCGACCCATCCTTCAAATTCGGGGAAATGAAGGACGCATTTGTCGGCCGCATTTGAAGGAGTCGACGAACTGGGACAGCCTTCGTCGCCTGGCTGTGACGTAATTGGCCTTCAAATGCGGCCTCCGGAGGATGCAGCCGACGTTTTGGGACACAGCTAATTTAAAAACAAATTGGGGGAAGACAAGCAAGTGCTGGGCTTTGTTCTCATGTATCTATTGTGACATATTTATTCTCACTTATTTAAGTAGCAATGCAAATTTTGAAGAACGTGGAAAAAGTTACTTTTGGTCAAATGTCGGCAAAGTGACGTGACATTAGCAATGTCAGTACTTAATGCGGCTCAGGTTCCACTTACTTTTAAGGCCTTTACTTTAGAAGACTGACTTTAACCCTGCAGACAGATCACGATTTTATGGATAATACATCCACAAACAGAACCAGCAAACAGGACAGGAGGACCATGCCACTGTGTGCCACTTTTACAGTCAAACATCTGGATGGAGTAACGTTCGTTCAGTTATTTTGCCGCTGAAGCTGGTTGTGTTGGTGGTGTCGAGTCAAACCGACGTTTGTTTTAAGGAGATACAAGCAGACAGTTCACTCGTTAAGTTAAAAGGATGGTGGTTCATTCTCAGGAGCCAGACATTTGGGCAGTGCACCAACTTAACCATGTCGTGGGTGAATTTAGCGCTCATCTTATATAGTACCACAGATAACTATACAAGAGCCATAAAGTAAGCTTTCAGACAAATGTAGCTGTGCCAGTACATGAAAAGAACCATATTTGTGTCTTTCATAGACAATGCATCCTTATATATGGTGTAGGAGATATTTTTCTTTGAGATGAAGAAGTTATAAAGTGATACGAAATAGAAATAATGGCACCTTGGTTGGATTGGTTTGGTCTAAAGGAAGTCTGAGGTTTGGTGAAGCAGGAAGGAACGTAGCTCAACAGAAAGATGGCAGCTTCCTGTCAGAGATCTGATCTGACTCGTGTCACATCCTGTTTGACTCTGCTCAGACACTCCCAATTTACACAGTTTGATTTATACAGCGCAAATCACAACAACAGTCGCCTCAAGGTGCTTTATATTGTACAGTAGATGCAGAGAAAAACCCAACAATCATATGACCCCCTATGAGCAGCACTTTGGTGACAGTGGGAAGGAAAAACTCCCTTTTAACAGGAAGTTTTCCTTCCTACTGTCCTTCCTTGACCCCTCATGTCCCAGCATGAGTCTGAAAGGCTCGTTCGTGGGGTCGAGGGATCTCGTCAAACTTCACAATGCTTTAAAATCCTTGCAGCACACTCACGTGTGATTGATTAACTGTAATTTAATCAATCAACAACTGTGCTTTTACTTTTTCTGCTTTTGTGAACGTTCATGAATGAAAACAACAATAATTACATATATCTGGATTTAACCTCACAGAAACATCCAAGTGATTTTTCAATAACTGTCATGCAGCTGACGCGGGGACAGCTCTCTGTGTACGTGGAGTTGCAGGACTCACCGTGGGTTGCACAGGGTGAACGTCGTGGTCTTGTTCTGGATCTCGATGCTGCACTGACGGTGAGTTGGGAGACCCATGATGAACCTGTGCAGGGGAGCAGAAAACAGAGTCAGAGGAAGTCCTTTCAGTTTACTCCCTGTCCTGGATCCTGGACTCTGGGTTGTTGGTGAGCTAGCATCATCATGCAGGGGACGGTTCCAGAGACGCAGTCCAGCCCTGTCCTCAGCTTCAGATTGGCTCAGTCAGCATCACGTGATCGGGTCACGCCTGAGCTGTTATTATGTTTCTCACTTTGTTATTTCCTGTTCGCTACCACACACACACTCCCGTCTGGGAGTCATGATAGAAAGACAGGACTGCTGAGGATGGACAGGATACCTGATCTGAAACAATATTTATGAACTCGATCAATGGATAACTTATGGAGATCAGAAGCCTCTGAACTTTAAAATGTGATGATCAGTCGATTACAATCATTACTGTTTTATACAGACAGCATTATTTACATTATATTAGGTGGACGGTAGTATCACAGCCCTCATGCTGGACTGATTCCATCCATACAGTATGAATTAATCACCAATATAGTCTGACTTATTAACAGTCTTATTAACAGAACATCAGTTTAAGAAAAGAAGAAAAAGGGAGAACAAAAAGAAATAACGATGAGATATAATTTCATTTGAAAGGAATAACTGAATAAAAAGCCATAATAAATATAGTGGAGGTTAGGTGTTTTGTCTTACCTGCTTCGTCCTGTTGAGAGAAGACTGATAGTCTTTGTTACTGTGACTCTGTGGCTTTTTATACTGAAGCATTGGGGTGGGGGGCTTGTTATTCTGTGCAGTCAGAAAGAAAGTGAAAGTAATCATCTTACCGTAAAGCTGCATGCTGTAATTGTAGAAAGAAAATCAATTTTGTACTGAGCTGCAGTCTTACACGCCTCTCTGCAGCTTCTCTCCTCCTGCTACCCCCCCAAAAACCCATCTCCATAGAGACTGTGTCAGCTCCCAAACAGACAAAAAACAAACTAAAAACCAGCAACAAACAACTTAAACATAAACAATCACAAAGAAAGAACAATACAGTATCCACATCTGAACCAAAGAGTAAAACAGTGAAATGTGGATTATTAAGTATTAGGTCTCTCTCCTCCAAGTCTCTGTTAGTACATGACTTAATAATTGATCAAAAAATTGATTTACTCTGCCTTACAGAAACCTGGTTGCAGCAGGATGATTATGTTAGTTTAAATGAATCAACACCCCCGAGTAGGGATGGGTATCGAAAACCGGTTCTTGTTGAGAACCGGTTCCCACTGTTTCAATTCCTTGGAATCGTTTGCCATTTTTGCAAACGATTCCCTTATCGATTCCAGTCGCCCCGAATGACGTCACCACGTTGCGGAGCGTCATTTACCTGGCAGGAAACATGGCGCCTAAGCGGCTCAAACGCTCAAAAGTTTGATTATACTTTATGAGAACCGATGACAACAGGGCAACTTGCAAAGTAGATATTTCATTTAAGGGAGGAAACACTACGAATATGCAAAAGCATTTGCTCACAAAACACGCGATGACACGCGTTTTTAATTCCGCTCCGGACTCGTGACTCTCAACCCAGCAGCAGCGCTAATGTTTGCACGTCCTCTCCCATTAATGCGGCAGGTAAATAATCAACTAACAGTGCATATTATGTTAGCGCAATCTGCCTTATTACAAGACCTGCCATTACTGTACATGTAGGTGACCATGATGAGACAGACAGAGTCTGGCTGGCGCTCGCTGGCAGTTCTCGCTGCAGTCTACCGGTAGCGTCTCCTTTCAGGCCAGGATAGACTAATGTCACCAAGCAGTGTCTAAGTTTGTGGTCAAAGGCTTGAACCCATTTGCCACAGCAGATGCCCCCGATTTTTGGTAAGTGAATGTGTTTAATTGTAGGCAGGGACATTACTGGATATTCTTGTGTAATTGCCACAGAACAATTTATGTTATACTTTGTTATTGCTACAGAAGAATGTTGCAGCTTTAAGGCAGGGATGACTCCTGGAGTTGCTTTCTCACTGCATATGCTTTATTTCACAATCAGATCGATTCGATAACAAAAACATACAGCAGCTCCTCTCCTACTCCTAGCCCTTCGCTGCGGTGGAAAAAAGAACGACTTCAATCCCCTTCAAGGAACATACGTACAAAATAGTTTTCCTGATACACCAATGGGGCGTTCAATGCCATCTTGTAAATATGAGTACTCTGGCAGAGTAACAGTTCAAATGAAAAATACACCAGAACAAACAAGCAAACAAAAAAAGAAGTGTGGGGTACCTTTGAACCAATGAACAAAGTATAACAATTTATACTTTTTAACATAACCCGACCCCGTCAATATGTGATATGTCTCACAAGAATATTTATTTTATTATTTTACATTTACAATTTTTTTTCCTGGGGACCCTGTGACACCCCATTGAAGAGCCGTAGGCTGGATCTCTCAAGATCTCACTGTTGGGTTTGTAAGGCCATGTTACTCCTAAATTTCTATCTTGTTCAAAGAGAAGATATAAAACAAAGCTCTGAGCTAATCGACCTTAGTGTTCTCCTTTTTTTAAAAAAAAAAAAGAATCGATAAGAGAATCGATAAAGAATCGAATCGTTAAACAGAATCGAAAATGGAATCGGAATCGTTAAAATCTTATCAATACCCATCCCTACCCCCGAGTCATTCTAACTACCAGAAACCTCGAAGCACAGGCCGAGGGGGAGGTGTGGCAGCAATTTCTCACACCAGCCTATTAATCAACCAAAGACCCAGACAGACTTTTAATTCATTTGAAAGCCTGATGCTCAGCCTCGTCCACCCCAGCTGTGAAAGTCAGAAACCAGTCTTACTTGTTATCATCTATCGTCCACCTGGGCCTTACACAGAGTTTCTGTCTGATTTCTCAGACTTTATATCTAATTTAGTTCTGAGCTCAGATAAAATAATTATTGTGGGTGATTTTAACATCCATGTAGATGCTAAAAATGACAGCCTCAACATGGCATTTAATCTGTTATTAGACTCAATTGGCTTCTCTCAAAATGTAAAAGAACCCACCCACCACTTTAATCACACTCTAGATCTTGTTTTAACATATGGCATAGAAACTGAACATTTAACAGTGTTTCCTGAAAACCCTCTCCTGTCTGATCATTTCCTGATAACATTTACATTTACAATAATTGATTACACAGCGGTGGAGAGTAGACTTTATCAAAGTAGATGTCTTTCTGAAAGCGCTGTAACTAAGTTTAAGAATATAATCCACCCACTGTTATCATCTTCAATGCCCTGTACCAACACAGAGCAGAGCAGCTATCTGAACGCTACCCCAACAGAGGTCGATTATCTTGTTAATAATTTCACCTCCTCACTACGTACGACTCTGGATACTGTAGCTCCTGTGAAAACTAAGGTCTCTAATCAGAAGTACCTGACTCCGTGGTATAATTCTCAAACACGTACCCTAAAGCAGATGACTCGTAATCTGGAGAGGAAATGGCGTGTCACAAATTTAGAGGATCATCATTTAGCCTGGAGAAATAGGTTGCTGCTTTATAAGAAAGCCCTCCGCAAAGCCAGAACATCTTACTATTCATCACTGATTGAAGAAAATAAGAACAACCCCAGGTTTCTCTTCAGCTCTGTAGCCAGGCTGACAAACAGTCAGAGCTCTTTTGAGCCAACCATCCCTTTAACGTTAACTAGTAATGACTTCATGAACTTCTTCACAAATAACGTTTTTATCATTAGAGAAAAAATTACCAATAATCATCCCACAGATGTAATATTATCTACAGCTACTCTTAGTACCATTGATGTTAAGTTAGACTCTTTTTCTCTAATTGATCTTTCTGAGTTAACTTCAATAATTACTTCCTCCAAACCATCAACCTGTCTTTTAGACCCCATTCCTACAAAACTGCTCAAAGAAGTCCTGCCATTAATTAATTCTTCGGTCTTAAATATGATCAACCTATCTCTAATGATCGGCTATGTACCACAGGCCTTCAAGCTGGCTGTAGTTAAACCTTTACTCAAAAAGCATCTCTAGACCCAGCAGTCTTAGCTAATTATAGGCCAATCTCCAACCTTCCTTTATATCAAACATCCTTGAAAGAGTAGTTGTCAAACAGCTAACAGATCATCTGCAGAGGTTTATTTGAAGAGTTTCAGTCAGGTTTCAGAGCTCATCACAGCACAGAAACAGCTTTAGTGAAGGTTACAAATGATCTTCTTATGGCCTCTGACAGTGGACTCATCTCTGTGCTTGTCCTGCTAGACCTCAGTGCAGCGTTCGATACTGTCGACCATAATATCCTATTAGAGCGATTAGAACATGCTGTAGGTATTACAGGTACTGCGCTGCAGTGGTTTGTATCATATCTATCTAATAGACTCCAGTTTGTGCATGTAAATGGAGAGTCCTCTTCACACACTGAGGTTAATTATGGAGTTCCACAGGGTTCAGTGCTAGGACCAATTCTGTTTACACTATACATGCTTCCCTTAGGCAGCATCATTAGAAGACATAGCATACATTTACACTGCTATGCAGATGACACCCAGCTCTATCTGTCCATGAAGCCAGATAACACACACCAATGAGTTAAACTGCAGGAATGTCTTAAAGACATAAAGACCTGGATGGCCGCTAACTTTCTGCTTCTTAATTCAGATCAAACTGAGGTTATTGTACTCGGCCCTGAAAAGCTTAGAAATATGGTATCTAAGCAGATTCTTACTCTGGATGGCATTACCTTGGCCTCCAGTAACACTGTGAGGAACCTTGGAGTCATTTTTGACCAGGACATGTCCTTCAATGCACATATTAAACAAATATGTAAGACTGCGTTCTTCCATTTGTGCAACATCTCTAAAATTAGAAATATCCTGTCTCAGAGTGACGCTGAAAAACTAGTTCATGCATTTATTACTTCCAGGCTGGACGACTGTAATTCATTATTATCAGGAAGTCCTAAAAACTCCCTGAAAAGCCTTCAGCTGATCCAAAATGCTGCAGCAAGAGTCCTGACAGGGACTAGAAAGAGAGAGCAGATTTCTCCTGTTTTGGCTTCCTGTTAAATCCAGAATTGTCATGAACCGAAGTTCCACGCACAAGTTGGACCCAGGAGCAGAACACACACACACAGCGGTACGAGAGAACAAAAATAAACTTTATTATAACTGAGGGTGTCCCGGGAGGGTAGAAGGAAAAAATGCACGGAACCAGAAAAAACCGAGGGACCGGGAGGTGAATCACGCAGGAACGCCGAGAGCGGGACTGTGGGAGGCTGAAACAGAAAAAGGAAAAAAGGATTATTGGGGTGCGGGGGAAAAGGCAGTATACGAGGGGAAGTAGAGTACGCGTCTTACGATGATAGCGGGGCCGAGGGAACCGGAGGGAGGGGTGATGGTCCGTGGGGAGAAGTTTCAGAAAGGTCGAGGCGGCTGGGGCTGATCGTGATCCAAATTCCGGACAGGCAGGTGGCTCAAACACGCCGAGCTGTGATCTGAGTATACAAGGCAGAGTTAGTGTTAGTTCACACGGATAGGTCTGCATATGGGCTTTCCCGCAGGTGTACGTTACCGCTGAAGGACGACTACGGACTGGCGTGGAGCAGCAGGCTGGGCAGGATTAAATAGTCCACCTGGTGATCGCCTGGGATGGGATGCAGGTGTGGAGTTAGCAGCCGCGCCCACGGGAGTGGGCATCCCATCAGCACCTCGGACGCCGGGCCGCGGACCATGACAAGAATTAAAAATCCTGCTCCTCACATACAAGGTCTTAAATAATCAGGCCCCATCTTATCTTAATGACCTTGTAGTACCATATCACCCTATTAGAGCACTTCGCTCTCGCTCTGCAGGCCTACTTGTTGTTCCTAGAGTATTTAAAAGTAGAATGGGAGGCAGAGCCTTCAGTTTTCAGGCCCCTCTTCTGTGGAACCAGCTTCCAGTTTGGATTCAGGAGACAGACACTATCTCTACTTTCAAGATTAGGCTTCAAACTTTCCTTTTTGCTAAAGCATATAGTTAGGGCTGGACCAGGTGACCCTGAATCCTCCCTTAGTTATGCTGCAATAGACGTAGGCTGCCGGGGGATTCCCATGATGCACTGGGTGTTTCCTTTCCAGTCACCTTTCTCACTCACTATGTATTAACAGACCTCTGTCTCTCTTCCACAGCATGTCTTTATCCTGTCTTCCTTCTCTCACCCCAACCAATCGCAGCAGATGGCCCCGCCCCTCCCTGAGCCTGGTTCTGCTGGAGGTTTCTTCCTGTTAAAAGGGAGTTTTTCCTTCCCACTGTTGCCAAAGTGCTGCTCATAGGGGGTCATATGATTGTTGGGTTTTTTCTCTGTATCTATGAAGCGCCTTGAGGTGACTTATGTTGTGATTTGGCGCTATATAAATAAAATTGAATTGAATTGAATTGAATTACAGGCCGCACCGGATTTTAAGCCGTATGCGTTTCACTTGTAATATGAGATTTACACAGAAATATTACACGTGAGGATTTTTAACGTTTAATTTAATCCGTAAGGTAACATAAACATGGTAACATAAATGTTATGGTAACATAAACGTTATGATAACATACAAAAATACATAAGCAAATGCTTTTTTCCCTCGAACAGCGCCTGTAACACGGCTACCTTTAAGTACGTATCAGTAACACACAAATTACTTTGCTCATGGCTCTTTTACGGAACAGCGCACAAACAACATTACAACGTCTCTTAACAACCGATAAAAATATATACCGTATATATACTACTTATCAATTTGATTGGTTTACTGTTACCAGGTAAAATGTTTTTGGCCGCATGAAAAAAAATATGCATTAGCCGCACGTCAGTATAAGCCGCAGTGTTCACAGTGTGGGGAAAAGTAGCGGCTTATGACCCGAAAACTACAGTAAGTAAAGTGTGTGTTCTTGTATGGGAAGCACCCCAAAGAGTGTGTTTGTGAGAGCAGAGGAAGCTGGAGGTTTCATTTTCATTTTCTCACTACGCCTTCAGGGCTGAATTTCTTTCACTGGCCCAGTTCCAGCTCCTGGCTTCCTCCCACAGTCCAAAGTAACACAGTTAGTGGGGTTAGTTTAACTGGAAACTCTAAATTGCTCACAGGTATGAATAGTTGTCTGTGTGTTATGGTCAGGGGCTGTATCCCAATCCAGGGTCTGCAGCCTTAAAGGCCGCATTTTAAGGCTGATTACGTCACAGCTGCGCGCCGAAGGCTGTCCCAATTCAAAGGCTGCTCGAAATGCGGCCTCAAATGCGTCCTTCATTTCCCTGAATTTTAAGGCTGTGGCGGTGTAGACTTTGTGGCCCAACATATCCCACAATGCATGGCGCGGCAGTCGGTGTGGATAATTTTGCCGCAGACAGCAGAAGCGGAGCGGCCGAAGAGTAAACTGTTAAAAGTAAGTACTGAATATGATGTCACTTATTTATGTGCAAATGTTTATTAATAATGAGGAACATTAAAACATTACTGTTGGCCACATGTCGGCAAAGTTATGTGACATTAGTGATGTTTGCACGTTCAGCGTCAACTTGCTTTCAAAGCCTTTAAAATATAATAATACAATAGTCGACCTTAATCTTACAGAGAATCTGATGATTTTATGGATAATTAAAGTCAGTCATATATCCACAAACACAACAAGCTGAAAGTCAATGATGCTGCTCGGTTTGCAGTCCTGAACATCACGGCACAAGCAGGATTCACTGCACTGTTAATGTGAGCTATGTTACATTGCTGCCTCTGTTCGGTGGTGTCGAGCCAAACGGACTTTAACGTGTGTTTGAACGAGCTGACGGTTCACTCGTTAAGCTGAAAGAAAGATGCTTTAATCACAGCAGTCACACATGTGTCCACTGCACCATCTGGAACTCTTCTTGTTTCGTAATAACACAAACACTAAATCTTGCTTCTCTGTGCTGTTGTGTAGCAGTGTGTACACCTGAGACTGTCACCTGTCTGTCTGTCCTGCACTCTCTCTCTGTTTCTTTCTCTCTGATTGTGGAATAAAAGTATGAACATGTGTTTATAAGTTACACTTGTGTTTGAATCCTGCAGCTTATCACACATTTGATTTCCATGTGTGACGACTGCAAGTGTCCAGAGTGAGGACAGACTGAGGGACCCACTGCTGCACATCATCTGTGAGGCTTTGCACCCCTGATGATCCACCAGGACAAACTCAGCAGTGTGTGAGGAAGAGGAGGAGGAAGAGCCAGCAGCAGCTGACAGATGGAGAGAATAGACAGACTGTTCCCTGTTTGTGAAGGACTGCTAGGAAAGTTTAACATAACTGTCTGTGCTGAATCAGTCTTATTAGGTGATGTTCACATAATGTGATCATCCCAGTGTTTCCAGTGTGGGAGAAAGTACTCAGAGTACTCAGGGCCTTCAAGTTACACACTATGAAAGGCAGCAACAAGTTTAATGTTCAGAAACCTAAAGTCTGTATCAGCAGCAGAATGGAGCTAAAATAAATGTTGGTTTCAGTTCTATGAAGCTTTGAGTATTTTGGATCAGTAGCTGCTGTGTGTGTTGCATCATATTGCTGTAACTGTTTATATGCTTTATATATTCTGAGCTAAGTTGATCTATAGTGTTACATCATATTCTATAAGGATGTTATGTGTTTGTAGACTTCCTGCCCAGTTTGACCCATTTAGCAGACGTCAGCCTGTTTAAGGCTCTGATATCTATTCTGTGTGACTTACAGCAGTTATGACATGGTCTGATTTTCTCACCCAATAAAGGAATATTTCATATATCAGTCTACTCTTCATTCTATCAGACACAGTTATCACAGCTTGTACATTTGCTTTTTACACATATATGTAAGCAATGAGCCAAATTTAGTACCAACATATTAAACGAACAATATTTGTCTCTTCTATATAACACATCTATATACACACTGTCACAGATACTCGTCTTTGAGTGAAGATTTAAGATGATGGGAAATATAAATAACTGCAACTTGTATCTTTCCTGAAGCTCAGTGTTTGGCACAGAGTTCACTCACATGTGCTGCACCAGTGTACCTGCACATGTGATGTGACAATAGAAGTGATTTGATTTGAGAGTTCAAACTCACTGCTGTAATAACTGATAATGATTAATATAATAACTATAATATTGGCCACATATATTTACACTGACTTTAGTCTCATGAACAACATTAGCTGATTGTTATTTACTAGCTGATCTTAAATGACTGTTCAGTACAGATATGAAGCCCAACAATCATGTTTCACAGTCCTGTGGTCTCAGCCTCAGATACTTGTTAAATCACACAAAGCTCATGTAGAAACAAACAAATGAACAAAACATGTTCTCCTTCATTTCTGTCAACCACACGTTTCCAGCTATCATGGTTGCTAGGCAACCTGGGCAGCGCGACGGAGGCTAGACCGCCCATTTCACAAGCCTCGCACTTCCGGCCTTAGCGGTCTTTGAGTACGCGGCCCTTGAGGACCGTTGAGGCTGCAGACCCTGAATTGGGATACAGCCAGGATGTGCCCCGCCTCTCACCCTATGGTAGCCGTGATTGGCTCCAGCCACCCTGACAAGGATGGATGGATGAGGCAGTTCAGGTCACAGAGTGACAAGCAGGGTCCATCTGCACAGGTCACCAGTCTGTTGAAGTGTAACACACAGAGACAGACTCACACGCGGGTGTTTGGACTGTGGGAGGAAGTGGGAGAACCCGGAGAGAACCCACGCATGCTGGGGTCATCCTTCATTTCTGTGAATACAACCTGCTCTGTGACTGCCACACTCAGTTTCAAACTCCACAGGCAGCTGCTTTTAGAGAGCGCTTACACTCACCAGCCACTTTATTAGGTACACCTTGCTCTTATTGTGTTGGACCCTGTTTTCAGAAGAGCTTTCAGTTATTTGTGGCATCGACTCAACAAGGTGCTGGAAACACTGATCAGAGATTTTGGTCCATGCCAACACAACAGCTTTCACTTAGCCGGTATTATTAGAAAACACTGCATTGTTTCATTGCCTTGCAGATGTTCTCCTGTTATTCTGATCCATGAGGTCATGTGATGAAACTCAGTGAATTAAACCATAGGAATGTCTTAAAAACATAAAGATGACCTCTAATTTCTTGCTTCTAAATATGTTTTTTTTTCTTCTCTCTATGCTCTTTGTTTCTCTTCACCTCCACCGTTTGCATAAAATCTCTAAAATTAGAAATATCCTGTCTGAGAGTGATGCTGAAGAACTAGTTAAAGAACATGGAATGAAAACCGAATCATTTAGAAATCTCATAAACTGACACTTGATTAATAATAAAACACAGAAAACATCTGTCTGTCCAAGATGCTCTTTTATAGCTAATCATGTCACTGACCTGCTGCCAATTAACCAGATTAGTTCCAAAATGTTCCTGAAGTTCTTTTAAAGGTTTTCAGTACCAAATATTTTTCCAGCCTTTTCTTCTCACAGGACATTTTTGTTAGGACATGTTGTAGAAAAAATAAAAAATCTGGCAGTTTGTGAAAGAAAGTCAAAATGAAGAAAGAAATAACTGCAGCTGATCTGACTTCACAGAGAGGTTTTGGGTTCCTGTAAACTCTGTTTACCAGACCAATGTAAAACTGAGTGATGCATGACGGTGACTGCACTCTGTAGGTTGGAAGGATCCATTCCAGATTTTACTGAAAACACAGACTGCAGTTAAGGTCAAGGGTCACGCCGCTCGAGTTCATGTCAGCCATTGCAAGAGAACTCCAGAACCACACTAACGACCCTAAAGAGGAGGAAAACAACACGTTTTTACAATGTGATTGACCTTTGACCTCCCTCTGAGCTGGATCCAAAGATGAGGGGTGATGGAGCGCCCTCCGCCAACTGGATCGTGTCACCTGCAGAGCACAACTGTGTCACCTACAAGGGATCAGCGATTTGATCAAAAATAACTTATGTATTTGTGAATGGAAGCTGATCGAACAGCGAGGATGGTGGAGAGCTTCAGGATGGTTTTCTGTGCCGTGTCTGGTCATTTTTACACAAACACAGGAAGGACGTATGAATCACTCCCTTTCTGACAGTTTCATCCCTTTTCAAATCATGACATGATCAAAAATAACTTGTGCATTTGTGAATTTCACTGCTTCACTAACAAATAACTCATGCACATTCTTACGGTGACGCCTCACAGACCTGCACATCAGATCTCAGTAGGCCTTCAGGGCTAAGTGACTGACTGCTTCGTCTCCTCCATGACTCCACTGATGTGGCCACAGTCAGTAAAATCATTTAGTAATAAGTTAGTGAGGTGTCCCTCGAAGGTCACTGATGAGCAACCAATCAGATTAGCACAGGATTCACATGGTGGTTTCCATTCTTTGAACATGTGACAGAAACCAGCAAAACACAGATGTGGACAAATTGCATTTATTATAACCAACAAAGATTTGCTTATTTCACTAAAAATGCACTTACAGCTCGAGGAGAATCAATACATGCAACTAGTCTCATAACAGAACTGCTGTAAAAAGAGGTGTGTGTGTGTGATGTGTGGGGATTTGATCCAAATGACACTGCTGCTTATGGTTCTTTTACATAAGCATTAATTTAGAAACACTGGCTGAGTGTTTCTCATCTTTACTCAGAGGTGGATAAAAGGACTCAACCTCCAACCTTTTTAAGGCTAAAGTTATACAGAGTGCTCCAACAGAGGACAGCTGCTGATAACAGATGCAACTGGAGGATTGTACTTCCTTAAGAGGAAGTAGTATCAACATTCAGACTAACAGTGCCGCTGAGTCTCCTCCACGACTCCCTCCAAGCCCTGCATTGCATTGTGGGTGATAACAAGGATCAGAGACTCAGAGCTTCCTCTTCTGGGGGTATCTGATAATGGTCGATGTTTAAGTGGTCTGTTAGGATTTGTGGGAAACAGGAAGTCTTGCCATTGTAGCTCTCTGAGCATCGTGTGGATGCTGTGGATGTCCTCCCCAGAGGCCTGATTGTTGGATAAATGTGTCTCCCACTGACTGGCATCCTTACCTCCTGCCATGAAAGAACAGCTGCAGTTGTACCTCACTGGACACCTCTCTGTGATGATTATGATGATGTAGGATCCACAGACCATCAGCGAAGTGAAGAGGAGGTGTACATTTTTAATTCTTGTTACTATTGTGATCATTAAGATGCTTTGAAATAACAGCTAAGGCTACGTTACCTTCAGCTAACTGAAACCCAGGTGTGTAAGCACTGATAGTATATGGAAGTTTTATTACTATTAGCACTACTGCATTACTGCTGCACACAAAAAGATGGAGATTTGTGCTTTAACTCATCTAACCTCTGTGTACTGTAGCTATGTAATGTTAGCTCTGTTGTAACAATAGGTGTGAAGATGGGTGAAAGTGAAAGTAATAAACTGCCTTCAGTTATTTGTGGCATGAAAGAAATGTTTATCTTTTTCTAAAATGAGCCCACGATGAGACAAGCAGGAAACCAGTCCCAAACAACACTGCAGATGTTACCAATGGTTTTCTGACACAATCAGAAAGTAAAAGTGAAGAAAGAGAAACTAGCTCGACCTTATCTGACCCTCACAGAGAACGTACGTATTCCTATAAACCATCTGATTCACCAGACGAGGGGGAAGCAGCTGCAGTGTCTTTTTAAAAAGTCATGAATGAATAAAAGTGTCTGTGTTTGTTTTCTATCAGCAACAAAGTCAGTGAAACAGGTTCCTGTACAGATTGTTTAATGATAAACTCTGAAAAATGATTTGCAGTCAAACACAGTCGAGTATTTAAGGCTGTAATATCTGCCCAGTGAAAGACAAAGAGCCCTCAGGAGAACATGCAGGCTGCACGATTACAGCCAAAATAATAATCATCATTATTCATCGCTGTTATTCATTGATCTTATAAAAACATTAATACTGCACTGCCATGCAAACACAGCACTGCTTTAACATCGTCACAGATCTTTGCACCAGATAAAATCAGTGTTACATTCTGCTGATACATCCATCTTTTTGACTCTTTATTAATTATCCCTCTACTCGCCGTGTGGCCACAAATGGTCCTTCCCACTTGGCGAGTAACTTTGAGCTAGAAGAAATGAGTAACACAAGGATCGGGTCCCCCGACACAAACAGAGTAACATAGTGTACGCTGTTAAGTGCAGGAGGATTGGCAGGATTTATACATCGAGGAAACCAAACAACCTCTGGCTGAGAGGATGGCTCAGCACAGCAGAGCCACCTCGTCAGGCCAGGACTCTGCAGTCTGTTCACACCTACAGGCCAGTGGACACTCTTTCCATGATGAGGATGTAACATCCTGGACAGGGAGGAACGCTGGTTTGAGGGCGGAGTCAAGGAGGCCATTTACGTGAAAAGGGAAAGACCATCTCTGAATCGAGGAGGGGCCTAAGGGTCCATCTGTCACCATCTGTCACCAAGACTTTGTGGACTGGTGCCAGCTGAACTACCTCCAGATCAACGCCAGTAAAACCAAGGAACTGGTGGTAGACTTCCGCAGGCACAAGCATTCTCCACTGCAACCACTGAACATCCAAGGTATGGACATTGAGGCTGTGGACAGCTACAGGTACCTTGGTGTTCATCTGAACAACAGACTGGACTGGACTCATAACTCAGACGCCCTCTACAGGAAAGGGCAGAGCAGGCTGTACCTGCTGCGGAGACTCAGGTCGTTTGGAGTGGAGGGCCCACTCCTGAAGACCTTCTATGACTCTGTGGTGGCTTCTGCTATCTTTTATGGTGTGGTCTGCTGGGGCGGCAGCATCTCTGCTGGGGACAGGAAGAGACTGAACAGGGTGATCCGAAGGGCCAGCTCTGTTCTAGGATGCCCTCTGGATCCAGTGGAGGTGGTGAGTGACAGGAGAACGGCGGCTAAGCTGTCATCCCTGATGGACAACGTCTCCCACCCCATGCAGCAGACTGTGACAGCACTGAGCAGCTCCTTCAGTGGGAGACTGCGGCACCCACGGTGTGGGACGGAGAGATTTCGCAGGTCTTTCCTCCCCACTGCTGTCAGACTCCACAACAAAGACTTTAACTGAACAAACACACACATCCATACATATGCAATAATACTAAGTGCAATAATCCTTTCTGTCATCGTTGTATTTTTACTCAGTTGTATATAGTATTTGTATTTGTATTCTATTTTTATCTTATTGTATATTTATTTTATTTTATTCTACTGTATATAGTATTTTATTTTATTCTATTCTGTACAGCTGTGTACTGTATTTATTCTTATTGTATTCTAATTTTTGCCTCATAACTTTTGCACTGTCCACTTCCTGCTGTGACAAAACAAATTTCCCACGTGTGGGACTAATAAAGGTTATCTTATCTTATCTTATCTTATCTTATCTTATCTTATCTTATCTTATCTTATCTTACATGCTGTGATTGCAGCCATTCCCCAACTCTCTGTGAATGGGACTCATGGACATTGATCAGTGGTTGTTGATCAATGGTCATGAGAATTTGCATAATTATGATGAAGGAACTGCCCTCACAGCCCATTGTTCCCTCAGTGGGCTGGTTTCAGTCATTATGTAAATGTGCTGCAGTGAAACCTGCAGTCAGCTGAGACTGAAGACGTCACCTGATGATGACGAAACGTTTCTCCCACAAAACGCTGCGTCCACATGAACAGATTCAACTTTTGGAGATTTATTTTCCTGGATGATTGAGATGCATCAAGACAAGCAGTTTAACTCCAGGGAAAGTTGCCTGAGTATCGGCCCTCTGTGGTACAGGCGCTGTTGATGTTGTTGGACCTGGAACAAAACCCCAACACGTGCAGCCTTGCTCTCAGGTTCACGACATACTGAATCTTGTTTCTCGCCCGACTTGGACCTTCCTCAGAGTTTTCTTTAATCAGGTCCAATAACCCCTGCGGCTTCCTGCTGACAAAATGAATATCTACAAAATACAAAAACTGTTCCTTAAACATGAATCCAGGAAGATATCCAGACTAAGACCAAGACAGACTTTTAATTCATTTGAAAGCCTGATGCTCAGCCTCGTCCACCCCAGCTGTGAAACTCAGAAATCAGTCTTACTTGTTATCATCTATCGTCCACCTGGGCCTTACACAGAGTTTCTGTCTGATTTCTCAGACTTTATATCTAATTTAGTTCTGAGCTCAGATAAAATAATTATTGTGGGTGATTTTAACATCCATGTAGATGCTAAAAATGACAGCCTCAACATGGCATTTAATCTGTTATTAGACTCAATTGGCTTCTCTCAAAATGTAAAAGAACCCACCCACCACTTTAATCACACTCTAGATCTTGTTTTAACATATGGCATAGAAACTGAACATTTAACAGTGTTTCCTGAAAACCCTCTCCTGTCTGATCATTTCCTGATAACATTTACATTTACAATAATTGATTACACAGCGGTGGAGAGTAGACTTTATCAAAGTAGATGTCTTTCTGAAAGCGCTGTAACTAAGTTTAAGAATATAATCCACCCACTGTTATCATCTTCAATGCCCTGTACCAACATAGAGCAGCTATCTGAACGCTACCCCAACAGAGGTCGATTATCTTGTTAATAATTTCACCTCCTCGTTTTTATGGGCCAATGGGGTTTTTTTCTTTTTTTTTTATAACGGTATAAACAATGAAAGGTGGTGGGTTGGCCAGATGCTGGCAGATGTGTAAAAATAACTCAGTTGTTTGGTGGTGGCTGTGGCGGAGCTGCCACAGAGGCCAGCAGGTGGATGAAGGGAGGCGGAGGGAGGAGGAGGAGAGACCCGAGGCGGGGCCGGTGAGTGTCAGGTGAACTGAGCTTCAGGTAAGAAGTTATGAGCTGCAGTCTATCTGTGTCAGATATAAACCAGGTTTAGTTTATTTTCGTTGTGCTGACTTTTTACAGTCAGTTACAATAACTGGTACTGCTACTAGCTAGCATGACAGAGTTTCTACAGCTGGGTGGTGCTATGATGTTACTGATAGTGAACTTTATTTTATTCATAAGGTTAATTATTAGAGTTGCCAACCATCCCGTAAAAAACGTAATCCTCCCGCATTCAGAGAAAATATTACGCGTTTCGTATTGAGGTGAAAAGGAACAGTTTGTCGTGGACTTCAGCTACAATGGAAAAGACACAAAGCTGGAGTTATTCTGTGTCTTTGCTGCACAGCTGCCTCTTCTCCTCTCATCCTCCCCCCTCCCTCTCCCGTTTCTACTTCAATCATGAAACTGATCAATGATCAGCTGATCGGCTCTCTTGTTTATTTATCGCCCACTTTGTGCCAGAAAGAGGAAACCAGGGGATGTCGCGCTAAACAACAGCAGCACGTTTAAGCTTGATCAGCTGTTGTTAGAATTTATTTAATATTAATTTCTAATATCAGCTGATGTTTGCTGGAGCCACAGCTGTAAAGCTGCTGGTCATGATGTCGGTTTGGATATGTGGTGAGAGGGAAACATGAAGATGAAACCAGGAGATGTCCTTACTGAACCATCAGAGCTGTGATGGAGAAACAGGTTTACCTTTTAGGTGACATGAATGAGTTGAAGTTATGAACTGTTTCTGAGAGACAAATAACACCAGGATCCTTTTCTAAGCAGCTGACAGCTGGTAACTGTGCAGGGGCGGGTCTAGCAAAGTGTTGCCAGGGGGGCAGGTAGGGCATTAACAGGGAGAGGGGGGCACAAAGACATACTTTCTTATTCTCATTTAAAATGTCTCGCTTTTAATAAATAATTATCTGAATCTTACAACAAACGTTTTCATCAATGCATAGAAATCCATTATTGTACATAGTAATTTTTTTAGGGTCCCATCATAATTTCTTCAGTAAGTACTGTACATGATGCCAGTATTTCCCACACTTTCTAGATTCTGCACCAGTGCTGTGTGTAAAATGCCATCAAAAAGTCAGTTAAGTTTTATTCTTTCTCAGCTGTCTTTCTGTCTCCTTTCACTTTTTAAAGGTTGCCATGTCAGAAAAAATATTTTTGATGTGGCAAATGAATGGTTTATGAAAATATATCTAAATCTGTCATCAGTAATCAGTAATGACCATGTCTCACCTCTTCTCTGTCTTAATTTCAGTTTTCCTCCAAGTGTTGTAGATAGTTCAGGAGGTTAACTCGACCAACAGTCTACTTTTAATTTTTATTTTTGTATATAAATAAATGTTGATGTTGTGCTATGGGATTGTGTGCTTCAATTTTACCTATAATGTGCCAAATCAGTACAACAGGCGGCTCAAGGCGATGCCATCCAGAGTAAGGATCTTAGCCACAGCGTTTCTAAGATTTTTAGGCCCCGTTACAATAACCTCAGTTTATCTGAACTTAGAAGCAGAAAATTAAAGCTCATTATGTGTCTAAGACATCCCTGCAGTTTAACCAATAAAAGCGGGTATCATATGCATAGCAGTGAAAATGTATGCTATGCTATGCCTTCTAAAGCGCGTATAATGTAAACAAAACTGGTCTTTGCACAGAAGCCTCATAATTAGGAGCTTCATAATTAACCTCAGTGTGTGAAGAGGACTCTCCATTTAATAATAGCTGTAATAAAATGTTATGGCCGACGGTGTTAAACGCTGCACTTGGGTCTAGCAGGGTCTTGGGTCTTCATCCATATTTCAACTTTTCAATATGAATGAAGGCTGCAAACTGATTAGATTAATGTCTGATGATCTTTTCTGTGCTTCTTCAAGTTTGTAACACCGAACATATTAAAGGATGATATAAGGCTCACAGGAAGAGTTTAATTAGACACACGTTTACTATTTTCTTTATACTCTTTCTTTCTTGACATGTTTAATATGATTACTATCAGAGGAGAAAATGACCCTTGTGTAGTTTAAAAACTTTTTATTGAATCAAACTGTAATGTTGTTGAACTCTGACGGACGTGTCTTTTAATCTTGTCAACAAATCCTTAATCACCTAAATCTGCCATTTATCATCTTGTAAAATGTTCCCTCTGCTTCTGTTGCACATCTCCCTGGACACTCTCTGCTTCACCTGTCCTGTGCAGCTGGTCCAACCCCTGCCTGCCTCCTTAAACTGGGGTGTTTAAATCTCTTTACCTCTGTTGTGAACTTCACACAAAGTTTGTGGTAACAAAATCAAACTGACGAGGATCTCGTTTGAAAAACACACACACTCACGAGACAAAATAAAAACAGACTGCTCAAAGCAAAAGCAGAGCCCTCGCAGCTGGTAGTACAAACACAGTGACAACATGCGTATCAGATACCCTCAGTGCCAAAAGCATAAATATGAAAAAGGTGGGATCACCAAGAATATCCTAAAAACGGCGTTGAGGTGTGTGTTACAGTGAAAAAAACAAAAAGCAGCCAAATTTTCATCTGAAAATGTTGAATTTTAGTAAAAACAATGCTCTGTAGTTTGATACTGTCGTTACAGACAAAGCAGATGTTTAAAGCCTTTGGACGCTCATTTGAAATGCACTCATTCTCCTTATCAGCTGGAAACATTAAAGCCGTAAAATGACTTTTTCAAACGGATAAAAACTATTGAACAAACAGCAATGTTGAGCCTGTTCCAAAATTTGAATGTACATGTGTTGAAGGTGCGGGTCTTGTTGAATTATTAAACATACTTTCTTTAATTTTTCGAGCCACAAAAACAACAACTTTTAATTTTCTTCTGCTTGAGTCTCGGCCTCGGGTAGCTCTACTTATCATTGCTCAGTCAGTTGTCTGTTTGTGCTACTTTTGTCAAGGAGCAGCGGATTATTGGTTAAGGGTGACTTTATGTGTTTAGTTACTTAGTGGAAGTACTGTGGATAGTTTTACCTTACATACATAGATCTACCAGTACAGCTTCTGAGGTAACTGTTTACAAAATGTTATATTCTATCCACAAATTCTTTGCAATTTTACATTGATAAACATTATCCTTAACACATTTGGCCCACATAAAGTACTATGGCCATCACACGGTCATTTAGAATTGTTTAAATAACTCGTGTCTTAAGTCCTTCCATCAAACAGAAAATAAAAAAGCCACATGGTTCACTTTTACATCACAAAATGTTAGAAATATAAGTCGTTCATAACAACCTGAAAGGCTGGGAGTTTAAAATGCAAACCGATGGAAGCAGCAGTAGAAGACTATAATGTCACAGAGCACACGGTGTCTGTTATTGTGTAGACATTTATAAATAAGAGCTTAATAAAGACGCTTCATTTCTTAAGAAATAAACAGGTGGAGTGATCTTTTTTTTTTTTTTTTTTTTTTTCTGCCTGTCCCGTTTGGCTCTTTTGCATCAGAATTGTTGTCTAAAGGCAAAGAAAGATGCCCAACGGATTTACTTTACCAAACTGACCATCCCAGCCTTGCCGTAATGGTCCATTTGATTCACCTTTTATTGTTTATTTTATTTTCACTTGCTGAATACGGGACAGACTTGACTGGGGGAAAGAAGGGGAGAAAGAAAGAGGGAAAGAGAAACAGCTGAGAAGAGGGACGGGGGAGAAGGGCAAAAGACAAAAACCAACAGAACGGGCAGAGAAAAAAAATGCATATATCAATCACCTGGATCACCTGCTGAGAAAGAAAAAAGAAAACAAGCAGCAGAGAACAAGAGTAATAGAATAAACAACATCACAATGACATATGGGAATATGACAGTAAATACTAAATGTTAAACATTATTGTGCAGCACATAAGATCAACAGAACACAGTGTGCTTTGAGGTAGGAGCCAAAAAGGGTGTAGTTTGTGGGTGTGATCACCCGTGTGTACACCTGTGAGCATGGACGCGCTTGTTTTTAAAAGGTTCCTTCATGTAATAATCTGCTAGAGGGTGTGGGGGGGGCCACAGCCCCGTCCTCCAGGGTGTGAAGCAGGTATGGAGGAGATCAAAACTCCAGACATCCAGAGGCCCCCAGAACACAAGAGACCAAGGAAGACCAACAGAGGGGCAGCTGCGCCACTGTCCCAGAAAGAGCTGAGGAGAGTCCCAGATGAGGGCTCACTCAGCAGCCGCGGAGCAGAAGCCAGGGGGAGTTGCAGTGACGCGCCCGTGAGCTCCGCCGGCAGCCAGCCGTGCCTGAGTGACCGAGCCCCAGGCCGCGAGGCCGGGGGCACCCCACCTCCGAAGTGGCCCGAGCGAGCCCCAGGCTCCAGGCCCCGATAAGCGGCCGCCAAGGAGTGAGCCGGTGTGTACCCGGACGCCCATCCCCAGACACAAAGAACCACCAACGCACCGACACCTGAGGGAGTCCGCCACCGGCAGGGGGAGTGGTGGTGGGGGGAGATAGGCCTCCAAACCTTGGAGGGCCTGAGGTGTCCCCAGAGAGGTGGCGTCTGATACCCAACCTGACATATAGACACAGACATACAGGCACACACAGATACAAACATCCATTCCCACCCTCATGCTCTCATATGCACTCACTCCACACTCAACCAACGTGGAGACAGACATAAAGAGACGCTGTACACACGATCACACTCCCCAAGCGTACTCTACAAACCGGGTCTAGGTACCCTTGCCCCTGGAGGGGGGAACTGCACCCAGACCCAGGTGGTGTTACCCTTTTCCCTGCGGTGGGGGGAGGCAGACCGCCCCGACTCCGCAGCAGCAGGGAGGCCCCACACTCCAGACCGCAGTCGGACGGCCAACTCCTAGGTGGAGTGATCTTTATCAAAAGTGGAAGTTACATCTGTGACTAAACCACTGTACCCAAAAACTTTAAAAATCTAGTGTGTGTGAGGCTGTGTAAGTAAAGCTCGCCCTTCACACCCGCGTGTAACAAACCATCTGTTGGGGGTTGTGGATTTGACACCTCAGCCTTGTGAAAGTGGGGAAACATGTTTCTGGCTGTGCATACGATTTCTGCTTACAACATAGAATCTCAGCTCTACATGAAATTCAGATGTTTTTTTGTTTTTTTTAAGTGTGGCTAATGTATTATTTGACTTCTAAGGCACACGCACACACGCACACACACACACACACACACACACACACACACACACACACACACACACATACACATACACACACACACACACACACACATACACACACACACACACACACACACACACACACACATACACACACACACACACACACACACACATACACACACACACACACACGCACACACACACACACACACACACACACACACACACACACACACATACAGGGCAGACTCACACAGGCTCATGTGTGGCCATCGTTCTGACCTATGACATAAGACTTTAAGCCTGGTTTTAGTTATTGGGTTTTAGACTCCTCAGGAAACATAATTCTGGCTAAAGTTACAGTCTGTAACATTTCTCTCCTCTAGATGTCAGCAGAGGTCTGTTTTCTTACTGTTATGGGACAAATCAAAAACATTCAGCATAGAGTAACTGGAACCACAAATGGCGCGGACATGTTTGTGTAATTACACAGTATTTTATGGATACTTAAGAGCAGCGTTGGTCAAGTTCCTTGAAAATAGTAATTAGTTACTAATTACTGATTACTTATTTTTCAAAAGTAATTAGTTACTTTATTACTTAGTTACTTTGTAAAAACATGATGCAAAACCTGAATACAAAGTAAAGCAATTGACTTTTCAGCCCAATTCTATGTTTTCTGTACAATACATCATATAAATGTAATCAAATGAAAAAGCCTCTTTTTAAAAATTGTTTTATTAGTTTTAATCTTTTAACTTCATGCATCAAACAAACATTAAATTATATGCAACAGTCTTTGACTTGAAGAAATGTAAATAAATAAAATGATTTTTTGTGTTTAAACTCACTCTTTCACTCTCACAAACAGAATCACTGTTCAGTAATGCAGCATGCTTATGGGAAAGTAACAATAATCTAATTACTTTTTTGCAATAGTAATCCCTTACTCTATTTTTTACTTCAAAAAAGTAATCCGATTACAGTAATGCGTTACTTTTAACGTGTTACTGCCCATCTCACAGAATGAGTACAGCATCATGTTTTTTATTAAATATCTTCTTAAAATGACTGACTGTACCTTTAAGTGCATTAGTTTATGATGATTCTTCAGGGTGCCACATGTACACTGTACCACTCACTGTCAGCTGGACAGGCTGAGGCTTTCGATCTGACCGGCTAACATCACAGCAGCCAGGTCCAGTTTATCCAGCTGAGGTGAAGCCCAGCAGACAGCTAGCAGCTACAGCTGCCTGTATAATAATAATGCACACTTTCAGCTGTAACACAGGTTAAACAGGTGAGTTATAATAACAGGTGTTATAAAGGAAGAAATGATCTACAGAGTGCAAACAGTTTGTGTTACCGGCTGTGAACATGTTGACTCTGCTGTAACAAACATTTTCATATAATAAATATTCTATCCTAAAGTTTTAACAGGGGAGTCTCCGGGGACAGACTCACTGCTGCCTCTGCTGGACACCAGAGGAACTGCAGGCGCATGAGCTGCTTTTTGTTTTCCCAGCATGCACTGCGAGCGAGTCCTCAGTAATCCAAAATGTAACCCTAACACTAAAGCCACATTTTGAGTGTGAAAAATGCCTTCAACCCCGTGGGGAACTGGATTTTGGTACGTATGAGGACTGTTGGTCCCCACCAAGATAGTAAGAACCTGTAGACACACACACACACACAGACACACACACACGCACACACACACACACACACACACACACACACACGCACACACACACACACACACACACACACACACACTTCTGTTTTTCTGGCCGTTAATATGAATATTTATGACCTGCAGGGGGCGGGCTGCAGCGCTTATATAAATGTGTGATTGGCAGCTGCTGGTAGCCAATCAGCTCGCAGGCAGTGGCTCCTCCTCATGAATATTCAGCAGCAGGTAAATGAAGCTGATGAAAAGAAGAAGAAAAAACAAACGGCAGTATCTTTGTTGCCGTGGTCACACACACTGCCGTAACCATGGTGAGGGGCTCATTGACACTGTGACTGACAGCTGAATGTAGATGATGATGTAAGGACTTCTGAACAGGAGGAGCTTCCTGCCTTCTAATTGGCTCCCGATCTGTGATGTTAGCAGCGAGTGTCTTTACATGATTTTTACTTTCACGTTTCATTTTTCTCTCCTTTCTGTTAAAATATTTTTTTAATCTTTGTCAGCTTTCTGTGATTTTCTTCTTATTCTCATATTTTTACTTTATCTTGGATACTTGAGTTTTTTCTTTGTGCAGGATTTATTTCTTCCCTGTTGGTTTGATTCTTTTTCAGCATTTCTTCATTCGTCTGGTTTTACTGGCCGAAGCTTTTTGCTCCTGACTTTCTGTTTAAACTGCTCCGGTGTTGCAGCAGCAGGAGGATATTAACACTGTGTCAGCTCCAGATCTCAAGCTTAGACAGCTTCGTCTGTGTGCAGCACAGATGATGATGATTTCAGAGATTTGTCAGGACTTCACCTGTTTGACCTCAGAATACCTGAACTGTCTGTGTGCAACCAGAGACCACTGAGCATGTGCAAACGTGAGCCCCAGGAGTGACACGCGCCATGTTCGGTCAAACATGAACACACACACAGGTCACAGCGTACCTGCGTAATAAAGCTCGTCCTCCAGCCTCACTGTAACAGAAACACTGGGTTCAAATATTAGAAAAGTGATGAAGATTATTTGGTAAAAAGCTGCTTCAGAGAAAAATAACGCAGCGTTAACAGCACGGGGCAGAGGACACACACACACACACACACACACACACACACACAGTGTCACTCATACTGAAGGCGGGCTCAACATTAACGGGTTACAGTCAAAATCTCTGCTCATGTCAAAGTTCAAAAAGCCGTCCGGCTGTTAAAATGTGTAACGAGCAGTACAAACGCAAACACCATGCACATAGTTCACTCATACATGTGTATTGCTTATTATCATTTTTTTCATTGTATATTATTTTCCCCTCTTTACTTTTGCACTTTGTGGTCCAGCTGCCCGATTTCGCTGTGCAAGACAATTACAATAAAACTCTAAGTCTAAGTCTCAAAACTGCTCCTGAATAAGTCCCGTGGGCTGCAGTCTGGACTCTTGGCTGTGGGGGTCAAAGGTCAAAGGACAGCTGGGATCCTGTCCAATCAGGTGTGCTCCTCAGCCTGCTCCCCTCGGGGATTGGTGATCTCGCCCCGATCATTGAGCCTGTACACAGACACGCGTGAGAACAACTGGAATGTGTGTTAGTGTGAGTCGTGCCGTCAGAGTCCGAGCTTCAGGTGAGCTGAGAACACGCTGTCATGCACAGGTGAGGTCATCCAGACGTGTTCCCGCTGAAACAGGCGTATGTGAGGAAAGCTGATGCTTGCCGTTATAATCATCATCATTTCTTTGGTTTTATGCTCATGATTTGTGTCTGTGGTGGAGGTGTGGTCTCAGGTGATGGAGGTGTGGTCTCAGGTGGTGCGGTGGTGTCAGGTTACAGCAACATGCTGCTGGCTGCTCCTGCAGGAGGAGGAGCAGGGGTGTGTGTGTGTCGGGTTACAGTTTGCTGTGTGGCTGATTGTTGCGATCATGTTCCAGCACACAGATCAATAAACGGTCAGGTGACCTCACAGAGAGTCAATAATGTTGGTGTGACGCTAAATCCAGGTGACCTCTGACCTCTGTGAAAAGTCCTGGCTGGTCTTTGATGGTGGTTGTGCTAAAGGTGTGTGTGTGCGCGTGCAGGTGGATAAGAGTAACGTGATCTGGAGCTGAAGTCTCGCGGTACTTCCGGCTGAAACGAGCGCTCCTGTCGTCGGGGATATTTCCATATCCATCAATTTTACACCACTGCAAGTAAATGTGTCTGCGCGTGCCCGCCCTGCCAGTGCCGCGGGAGCGCGCAACTGCAGCAGATGAGCGCGGGGAGGGCCGGGGGAGCGTGCACGTTCACACTCACTTCTCATCGCTTTAATTTAGCAGAAGGGGAGGAGAGAGAGGGAGAGAGAGGCAGGGAGAGAGTAAGAGAGAGCTCGCGCACAGTCTCGCGGACCGTCGGAGCTTCCGCAGCATCGGACCTGGAAACCAAACCGAACCAGCACCGCTGCCCAGAAAACCCACAGCACCGGAACGCAGCGCCGGGCGCGTGCTCAGGTGAGGAGCAAGAGGAGGAGCGGACCGAGGCCGAAGCCCGAGCGGAGAGGCCGGGGACGGTGCAGCAGAAGCCGGGGCCGTTGCCACGGAAGAGTCGGTGTGAAAGCAGGAGAGGAGCACGGAGGAGCACCTCCGCCTCCGCCGATGGGGTAGAGCCGGCTGGCGTCCGCAGCAGCCCGCAGAGCCTCGGACGGTCCGCGCTCACCTGCCCGCCCCGACCCGCGGGGCCGGTGATGTAGCAGCCGCCCCCTCCCATCGCATCCACCCACCGAGTACCGCCGCCTCCTCCGCCCAGACTCCCACCATGCCTGCGGGGATGAAACCTCTGGAGAAGTTCCTGAAGAAGCAGACCACGGCGCTGACCCGGGCTGGGGGCTTCGTCGGCGGGGTGGCAGATAAAGCCGGCGGCACCGGGGCGTCCCGCCGCAGGGCCAGCCTGTCCCGGGTCGTCCCGTTCTTCAGGGAGACGTCACCGGAGAGCGGCCAGGCTCGCGAGGTGTTCAGGTGAGACAGAGCGGGTTCGTGGGGGATGAGCAGCAGGTGGACCGCGGTCCTTAAAGGGGTCCCGGGACTCCCCGTCTGCAGGTGAACCCGTGATTCAGTCACGTGATCGCAGACAGCTTATGTAAGCCGGTAACGCTGGGTTACAGTCAGACCCGCGTTACCTGAATGTTACCTGCGTGTTTCCGACACCTGTGACATACTCACACGGTTTACCTTTAAATACAAGCCTGCTGTTGTGTTGTTAACTCCTGTGAGCTGGATTTATTTATACTGTGAGCCGCAGCTGGCGACAATGGGAAGGAAAAACTCCCTTTTAACAGGAAGAAACCTCCAACAGGCTCAAGGAGGGGCGGGGCCATCTGCTGTGGACCAGCTGAAGGCTTTTCAGGGAGTTTTTAGGAGATCCTGATAATAATGAATTACAGTCGTCCAGCCTGGAAGTAATAAATGCATGAACTAGTTTTTCAGCGTCACTCTGAGACAGGATATTTCTAACTTTAGAGATGTTGCACAAATGGAAGAACGCAGTCTTACATATTTGTTTAATATGTGCGTTGAAGGACATGTCCTGGTCAAACATGACTCCAAGGTTCCTCACAGTGTTACTGGAGGCCAAGGTAATGCCATCCAGAGTAAGAATCTGCTTAGATACCATATTTCTAAGCTTTTCAGGGCCGAGTACAATAACCTCAGTTTGATCTGAATTAAGAAGCAGAAAGTTAGCGACCATCCAGGTCTTTATGTCTTTAAGACATTCCTGCAGTTTAACTCATTGGTGTGTGTTATCTGGCTTCATGGACAGATAGAGCTGGGTGTGTAGAGCTGTGGAACTCCATAATTAACCTCAGTGTGAAGAGGACTCTGTCTGAGTATTAATTCTGTGTGAAACTCTTTGTGCTCGTTGTTTCAGTTTTTCTGAAAAACATAAATTCCTTGATTCAGACTTTAGTTTACATCAGACTGATTCACAGCAGGAACAGCAAAAAGATCACTGACATCAGGAGAGAAGTGAGTGAAAGACTGACATTCGTTGGTTTAGCCGTCAGTAACAGCTGACTCTGGCTCTATGCTGCCACGCTGATGTTGATGTGATGGACGATCTGTCCTGCTCCTCGTCAGCTCAGTGTTTTACTCTTGGACTTGTTCCTGGCTTTGCATGATCCATAGTTTATAATAATCCTTCTGTATCTGAGCCTCAGTGCAGCTCCTCACTTCATCCTCTGTGTGAAGCAAGCTGTTTTACCTTCTCATCAAGGTAAACTTCTTCTGATTAGGTGGGTGGGGCTTCTATCCTTTCTATGACATCATTCAGGTGTTCAGTGTATAAAACTGATAGAGTGTTTCCAGCAGTCTGAGCTCCCAGTGATTACTGTTCACACACTGAGCTCATTACTGGAAACGTAATAGTTAATACAGCGCCTTCTCAAGATACCAGCCAATCAGAACACAATGAGCTTTCAAAGAGGCGGGTCTTAAAGAGACAGGAGCTAAAACGGCTTGTTTCAGCCGGCGATGAGCTGAGGGCCGGTTTAGGGTGAATGAGGATTGTTTTGAATCATGCAAAGCTGACGTCCTCAGAGGTCTCGTCAACTTTATCGACTCAGTGACGACTCTGATTAAATAAGACATTCAGATTCAACCCCAGAACGAAACCACCACACACACTCTTCAATAAATCTGCAGCAGAGACAAACTCTGACGTTTGACCTTTGACCCCCCCACAGCCCTGACAGTGAGGACCCGCCCTCCTGGCCCTCAGCCACAGGGACCGGTGTAGTGACGGCCCCCAGCAGTGCTAATGGCTCCGGCTCTGGTTCGGGGTCCGGTTCTGGTTCTGGAGGAGGAGACGTCCGCAGCCCGTCTCTGTCCAGTGACGAGCAGAGCTCTGAGGCGAGCCTCATCACGGATGGGGGAGGAGGAGGAGGAGGGGGGACACCTGTTCATGCCGATACCCCGGAAAACCTGACGCTCGCTGTGCTGGACAGCGTGGTGGGAAAACGCTTCGGACACTGCAAAGGTAAGAAGTGAGATTCACGAGCCCAGCTCACGTGTGACCCCAGGAAGTCTGAAGGTCCAGTTCTGGATCTCTAAGGTACTGAAAGTCTCTGTGAGTGATGGAAGTGTGGAGCAGCAGGTCGGCAGGCGGACGGCACGCTCGCGCCCACAGGCCACTGCGACCGTGCCGTCAGTGAGCACGCTCAGTGTGCTGATTGGTCAGACGTCCACGTTCACATCTGACCAAACGAACGGCACCAGAGTTCCGTCAGTGCAGGCCTCTGTTTGTACCACGACCTGTTTTATACTGTGTGTGTGTGTGTGTGTGTGTGTGTGTGTGATGTAAACGTGTCGCTTTCGAAGCCTCTGGTCTTCCGGAGAAAAGAGCGCTGCAGCGGCGAGAGACTGCAGAAACTCTGAGAGAGAAAATCTGCTGTAGGATGGAGATCAGGCCGAGTCGGCTTCCTGCAGGAGGATTTTCATTTTTACAGCTCATATCACACAGACCGCAGCCTCAGCGCGGGGTGTGAGTGTGTGAGTGTGTGAGTGTGAGTGTGTGAGTGTGTGTGTGTGTGTTCAGCTCCAGCGGTTACATAATCACTGCCGTCCTCTTTCAGAAACGCAGCCTGCTTATTACAGCTGAAGTGGGTGTGCAGGCATGCGTATGTGTTCCTGCAGGAATGTTTGCCTTCGTGTCTGTGTGTGTGTGTGTGTGTGTGTGTCTGTGTGTGTGTGTCTGTGTGTGTCTGTGTGTGTGTGTGTGTGTGTGTGTGTGTGTGTCTGTGTGTGTGTGTCTGTGTGTCTGTGTGTGTGTCTGTGTGTGTGTCTGTGTGTGTGTGTGTGTGTGTGTGTGTGTGTGTGTGTGTGTGTCTGTGTGTGTGTGTGTGTGTGTGTGCTGTTTTCTGCTGCATTTCTGCTTTTTCACAGATTAGAAAATAAAAAGGATTCAAAAATTTCATAAAAATATCAAATGCACTTAAACATTGTAACAATTTAAAAATCTGCAATAAGACATCAAATGTTTTAAAATTGTAATTAAGAAAAATCCAGAAAAATCATTAAAATAAAAACAACCAGAATTCAAATATTGAGTAAAAAACTTTATTTCGTGTCATTTTGTAATTTTCGAAACACAGAAAATAAAGCTGAACGTGTCCTGATGAGTAAAGCTTTGATGTTTCATGCTGTGCAGCTTCTGCTCAGCAACACTGAAGCGATCACTGAGCGACGTCTTTATTATGTTCTGTTTCTATAATAAAGGCCAAAGAACAGACGTGTCTGTAGCTTCCTGCTGCTCGGAGGATCCGGATGGTCGGCTCGCTCCGTGCGTTATGTAAGCACGGAGCAAGCCGTTACTCTGCAAGCGTTACTCTGCAGAAACTAGAGAAAAACTAGAGAATTTTCACTTGTTTCAAGGCGAAATATCTTGTATTAAGTGAAAAAATCTGCCAATGAAACAAGTGAAAATTCTCTAGTTTTTCTCTAGTTTCAAGATTCACTGTCTTGAAACAAGTTCCTTTATCTTACTGATGCTTTGTAGCTGGTTTAGTCTTATTTTAAGTGTAATGAGATAATTTCAGCTAGAAATAAAACAAATATACTTGGTAAGATTTTGAGTTCTTGCAGTGTAATAAGCTCTTCACAGTTTGAGCTGTGAGCTCCATTTTCCTCAAACGAGTCATTTGTTCACACGAGTGAAGACATCAGAGCTGCTGAGGACATGAAGACCTTCACACGTTTTAATCACAGCTCAGTTTCAGTTACACGGCTCTGCAAAATAATGCTCTGCATCCGCACGCGACGAGTTTGGTAAATGCGACGTGTCTCAGGCTGAAAGCAGATTGAATCTGAGTCTGGGCAGTGATGCTTTATTGTGAAAAGCTCCACATCCTGTTATCAGCTGTTAGAGGATCAAACTGAAATAATCTCACAGATTGGCGTCCCTCGCTGTCCTGCTGCAGGGGCGTGTCTGAGGGGGAACCGCTGAGTGTGAGCAGGCAGGATGCCACTTCCTGCGGTCGGGGTCGTCGTGTCAGACGGGACGCTTAACACTTCCTGTCTTTGAACGCGTTTGGGACAGAGGAGCAATGGCCCACAATACATTGCACACACACTCAGAGTTTCAGGTGTTTGTGAGAAACTGCGTCCGTGAAGCAAACAGGCGCCGACGCCCGACGATCAAACGAATTTTCTGCAGCCTGATTTAAAACACGTGAGAGAGACAGACGGGGACGAGGACACGCTTCTGAGGCGCTGTGAGCGTTTGTGTCCATCACCACGTGAAACCGTATTAATAATAATAATAATGATTGCATTTATATAGCGCTTTCCGAGACGAGATTCTTCTTCTTCTTCTTCTTAACAACGTGCCCTGCTGTGTGTGTTCACACGCTCACCTTAATCTGAACCAACGTCTGCTTTGTGGAAGATTTCAAAGATTTTTTGCAGAATTACAGAAAATTCTGGATCTAATTCAGGGTTTTGTTCCCTGCAGGTGGGTCTGTGTGGCACAGTGTGTGTGTGTGTGAGACCCAGCGGCTGAGTGGAGCAGCATTTGCTGTGATGGATGCACGCAGCGCTCCAAAGGTCTGTGATTAGCAGCTGTTTGTTGTCCCAGCAGATTAGCGGCCCGTCTGTGGACGCAGGTTTAATGCGGCGGGTTTGTGTCGGAGCAGAGACGCGAGGCGGCTGCGTTTCTCTCTGAGATGAGGAATGAAAGCTGGGCTTGCCCTCAGGAGCGTCGCAGCTCTGCAGGATTCAACTCCTGTCACTGTGTTTCTGGTCGCTCTGCAGGACTACAAATATGGAGAGGCAGTCATTTACAAACTACAAACCCAGCAGGTCTGAGTGTAATTTAATAAAACGCTGACAAAATCATTAGAAGCAAAGATGAAGATGTTTTTTCTCAGGCTGTGAACAGTTTATGGATCCTTATTAAAGCGAAGCTTCAGAATGTCTGTGGCGTTAACTGAGTCCTGTGCTGAGCTCAGAGGTCAGAGGTCAGAGGGTGTCGGGCAGGAGAGCTGCAGCGGAGCGACGAGTCTGCAGCTGGAAATCACTGCTTCATATTTAACACTGCAGAGCTTCAGCCCGTCAGCCTGACCCACATCCAGCCTTCACTGCTCGCACACTCACACACACACACACACACACACACACACACACACACACACACACACACACACACACACACACTCGCTCAGGAAGTTCGGCTGGTTTGAGACGGTGTTCGTTGTGTTTTGCGCCGCGATGCGTGCTCACCTTTCTGGTTTTACCTGCTCGTAACACACACGCACACCTGCATGTTTCAGACGTCACACACTTTGACGTGTTGCCAAAACCGTTGATTGAGAAACAAAAATCTGGATTTCAGATTCCTTCACTCTGCTCATGTGACCTGTTTATGGGAAAGCTGGGGTTTCCTTCATGAACACTGGGATTTTTGAACGCTCTGCTAAAGCGGACTGACTTTACTGCTGAAGTGCAGCAGAGTGGCTTTGCATGATCTTCATAATAATCCTTGTCTGTCTCCTCCCACAGCACACTCGTGTGTTTGATGGGGATGGATGGAGGCGCTGCTCGTGTTTAACGTTGGAGGGCGACCCTGTGAGAAAGTTTAACCATGAAGCGCTCGCACCTCTGATCACTGACCAATGACTGTGACCAGTCAGAGAGGCTGACGGGGGCGTGGTCCCCCACAGGGCTGCTTCAAACAGACAGAAAAACTCAAACTGACTTCAGGTCAGTTATGTTGGACCACAGACTGTATATAAAATAATAAACTTTATTTATAAAGCACACTTAAAAGATGTATGCAGTACCATGATGCCAGCGTGCCGGTCACGAGGCGGGGGACGGTGTAAGCATAGAGGTGAGCAATAACAGTGACGTCACTTCCTGTTGTGTACGAGCGACAGATCGAGCCCGGCACCTGCTGCAGGTACAGAACAACTTTGTTCCCCGAGCGGTGTTTCTAAATCCGTTTATCTGTTGTAGTTCCCTCAGCACTCCCTCTGTGCTTTGGCCCTGGTTCATGCTGCGTGTCTCCGCTGTTGTTGAATACTTTCAGCTTTGCCTGTTGCGTTCGCCGTTTAATTCCTGTTTCCATGTCTGGATTATTTTGTCCTCGGCTTTACAGTCGCAGGATTTGGAGCCTGTGATTTTTATGAAGACTGTTGGTGGCCTCAGGCCCCCGTAAAATGATCACAGGTCAGCGTCCCCTGAAGTGATGTAAACATGAATGTGTGTGTGTGCAGACTGGGGCTGTGACGCTGGTCTAGATAATCCTGGTTCAGCCTTTCTTCACACCCACAGTGATGACTGACGGACTAACGTGTGTGTCGCTGGGAAGATATGAAAAAACACTTACCTGTGCGTACCTGCCGCGTACGTGCCTCTCATTAATGACATCACGTGCTGTGATTGGCTCCTGGGGCTTTAAGCACTCATTGTTTTTTTTCAAATCAAATCACTTTTATTGTCACATCACATGTGCAGGTACATTGGTACAGCACATGTGAGTGAAATTCTTGTGTGCGAGCTTCACAAGCAACAGAGATGTGCAAATACAATAATGTAAACAAGCAAAATACAAGAATGGCTACATCTGAAACTAATAAATATATGTACAATATATAATAGTGTATGCATTTCTGGATGTGTATACTAAATATTTTTCTACGTGTGTGTGTGTGTGTGTGTGTGTGTGTGTGTGTGTGTGTGTGTGTGTGTGTGTGTACACATATTTTACAAATTAAATAGAGTAAACAATAAATAAAATATATAAAAATATACAGAGTTGAGACATGTGCAAAACAGTGGTATTACTGTACAGTATGGAGTGCATAATGTTGAAGTTCCAGTAGTGAAGCTGAGGTGTCTATGAAGTGTTCAGCAGTCTGATGGCCTGATGGAAGAAGCTGTCTCCCAGTCTGCTGGTACGGGACCGGATGCTGCAGAACCTCCTTCCTGATGGAAGCAGTCTGAACAGTTGATGGCTGGGGTGACTGGAGTCCTTGATGATCCTCCCCGCTTTCCTCAGGCACCGCTTCCTGTAGATGTCTTGGAGGGAGGGAAGCTCACCTCCAATTATCCGTTCAGAGCACCGCACTACTCGCTGGAGAGCTTTGCAGTTGTAGGCGGTGCTGTTGCCATACCAGGTGGTGATGCATCCAGTGAGGATGCTCTCAATGGCACAGTGATAGAAGGTCCTGAGGATGCGGGGGCTCATGCCGAATCTTTTCAGTCTCCTGAGAAAGAAGAGGCGCTGCTGCGCCTTCTTCACTGTTTTGTTTGTGTGTACTGACCACGTAAGATCCTCAGATGTACTCCAAGGAAGCGGAAGCTGCTCACTCTCTCCACAGCAGCGCCGTTGATGGTGATGGGGGTGCGTACTTCTCTGCACCTCCGGAAGTCCACTATCAACTCCTTTGTCTTTGCGACGTTGAGGGTGAGATGGTTGTCTTGACACCAGTGGGTCAGGGCGCTGACCTCCTCCCTGTAAGCCGTCTCATCACCGTTAGTGATAAGACCCACCACTGTAGTGTCGTCCGCAAACTTCACAATGATGTTGGAGCTGTTAGTGGCTGTGCAGTCGTAGGTGTAGAGTGAGTACAGGAGAGGGCTCAGTACACACCCCTGTGGAGCACCAGTGTTCAGTGTGACGGGGGATGAGGTGATGCTGCCCAGTCTGACCACCTGGCGTCTGTCAGACAGGAAGCTAAGCTTTTCATATATAAAGCATCAGCAGGGAGTGATCGGAGATCACAAAGAGCTATAAGCTGCTGCTGCGTTGTTTACAGGTGAGACTCCGCCCCCTGAGGGTGCCGCATCATCGCACTTGAAACATAAAAGCAGAAAACTCGTCAGCTTCACCGTTTTTAAATAAAGCTGTGGGAAAGCATGAGCCAGCGGTCGCTATGGAGACATGCGTCTGCTACCCCATAATATTATCATAGTGTGGGTGTGTGTAAACATCTGGCTCACAGGTAACACAGAAAGATGACAAGTTTCACGAAAGAGGAACACACACACACACACACACACACACACAGACACACACACACTCACACAGACACACACAGACACACACAGACAAACACACACAGACACACACACACACAGACACACACAGACACACACAGACAGACACACACACAGACACACACACAGACACACACAGACAGACACACACACACACACAGACACACAGACAGACACACACAGACAGACACACACAGACACACACAGACACACACACACACACACACACACACACACACACAGACAGACACACACACAGACAGACACACACACAGACACACACACACACACACAGACAAACACACACAGACACACACAGACACACACAGACACAGACACACACAGACAGACACACAGACAGACACACACACAGACACACAGACAGACACAGACACACACAGACACACACACACACAGACACACACAGACACACACAGACAGACACACACACAGACAGACACACACAGACACAAACACACACAGACACACACACAGACAGACACACACAGACACACACAGACAGACACACACACAGACAGACACACACAGACACAAACACACACAGACACACGCACACACAAACACACACAGACACACGCACACACAGACACACACACAGACACACACAGAGACACACACAGAGACACACACACAGAGACACACACAGACACACACAGACAGACACACACACAGACAGACACACACAGACACAAACACACACAGACACACACACAGACAGACACACACAGACACACACAGACAGACACACACACAGACAGACACACACAGACACAAACACACACAGACACACGCACACACAGACACACACAGACACAAACACACACAGACACACGCACACACAAACACACACAGACACACGCACACACAGACACACACACAGACACACACAGAGACACACACAGAGACACACACACAGAGACACACACACAGAGACACACACACAGACACACACACGCCTGTTGGGGCAGGTATTCAGGCGTGTTACTCTCAGACGAAGAATGTAAACACCAATTTCGAGCGAGCTTCATTTTCGTTGCATTTTGTGCGTTCACGCCTCTCTTTGTCTCTTTGTGAGGACTTTGTACAAAGCGAGGACCTCGGCTGCCGTCCTGACTTGTTGCTGTCGGCCCGTCTGAGGCTCAGGTTAGCGTCACGCTCCTGTGGACACATGCTTCCTACAGCGTCCCCACAAATACAAAGTTTGGTCACTGTGTGTGTGTGTGTGTGTGTGTATCTGTGTGTGTGTGGTGGACTTTTCAGCGGTTTTATTGGCAGCTGAGCCCAAAACAGAAACTTTAAAGCCTCGTAGTTTTATTCTGGGCTACAGCCAGAACATATTTACATGCTTCGGATGTTCTCAGGCTCCGTGTCGTTGTCTTCTGTTTTGTCAGGAATGAGCCCGTGGACAGGGACGGGCTGTTGTACACAAACCTGCTCAGTAAAGCCTGAAACAAACATATTTGATGGTTTGATTAGAATCCGGTGCTCAGAGGCAGAGACGCTCAGCTGTGCGTCTGAAGGCTCTGCCTGCAGATGACTGAAGAATCCGTGTTGGCAGACGTCGACTGACATCACGTATTAGCTTTGTTGTACTGGGATCAGTGGTGTGACTCCATATGGGCCTGGTGGTTTGATGAGCAGCAGGAGGAGAGCTGATGGGCACAGAGGAGGCTCAGGTGTGTTTTGGCTCTTTCACCTGCACAGAAACCGAAAGGTTTATCTGACAGAAAGGAAAACCCCGCAGCGTCACATGACCTCCTGAAACAATCATGTGGCGTGTTGGTGGAGCTGAGCACAGCTGCTGGGTTATCTAAGAGTCTGTAATAAGAATAATTATGCAGCAGCCAGTCAGTCATACAAACACAAACAGAAGAAAAGCTCTGAGTGGGAGGAGTTTGGTTTCTCCTCTACAAACGCAAAAGAAGCTTTTACCTTCCTCCTCCTCGTCTTCCTCGACCCCTCAGAGTTGCAGGTTTCCTCGTTTTAGGAGTGTGTGTGCGTGTTTGTGTGTGTGCAGATAACATAAGAGGCTCTTTAGCACCTGTTCACATAGCAACCAGCTCTCAGTAAGACATTTGGAGAAGAGGAGTGGGAGGCAGAGAGAGGAAGAGTGAGAGCCAGGCGGTGGGAGGGAGAAACACAAAGAGACTGAAATTAGAGGCTTCAAACTTCTCTGCACAAAAAACACAATTTCATCTCAGTGAGAGCGAGGCAGACAGGATGGACCCCTGACCTCTGACCCAAAGCTGAAGCATATAAAATAAAACGGAGCACAGAAACAGCTGCAGTAAACATCTGTGTGTATGCATATGGAGTGTAAATGACCAACTCACATGACGGCATGATGCTGAACATGATGCTGCAGTGTGTGTTTTGTGCTCGCCATCAGCGATGCTGTGCTCACCATGCGTGCCGTGCTCGCCTGTTCTCCATCATGGAGTTTGCTCGCACAGTTGGAGGTCTGGATGTTTGAAAAGGTTTTGATCTGAAATGCAAACTGAGAAAAACTCTGCAACACAGATGAGCCGTCTGTGTCCCAGAGTTCAGTCTGGATTCAGAGGAACAGGAAGTGCTTCTCACCGTCTGCTCCACATGTGTGAGGAGGTGAGGACAGAAACCTCAGAGCAGTTGGATAATTGGCAGAAGGTGGATGATGGACGGATGGTTGGCTGGATGATAGTTGTTGGTTGGATGGATTATGGATGGATGAATGGATGGATGATGGATGGATGTTGGTTGGATGGATGTTGGTTGGATGCT
This sequence comes from Maylandia zebra, assembly GCF_041146795.1. Taxonomy (NCBI): domain Eukaryota; kingdom Metazoa; phylum Chordata; class Actinopteri; order Cichliformes; family Cichlidae; genus Maylandia; species Maylandia zebra. Next base: position 36,513,793 of record NC_135170.1, on the reverse strand, counting down.
GGTTGGATGGATGCTGGTTGGATGGATGTTGGTTGGGTGGATGATGGTTGTTGGTTGGATGGATTATGGATGGATGAATGGATGGATTATGGATGGATGAATGGATGGATGATGGATGGATGTTGGTTGGATGGATGCTGGTTGGATAGTTGTTGGTTGGATGGATTATGGATGGATGAATGGATGGATTATGGATGGATGGATGGATGGATGTTGGTTGGATGGATGTTGGATGGATGTTGGTTGGGTGGATGATGGTTGGATGGATGTTGGTTGGGTGGATGTTGGTTAGATGAATGGATGGATGATGGATGGATGATGGATGGCTGTTGGTTGGATGGATGTTGGTTGGATGCTGGTTGGATGGATGATGGATGGCTGTTGGTTGGATGGATGCTGGTTGGATGGATGTTGGTTGGATGGATGTTGGTTGGGTGGATGATGGTTGGATGGATGTTGGTTGGGTGGATGATGGTTGTTGGTTGGATGGATTATGGATGGATGAATGGATGGATTATGGATGGATGAATGGATGGATGATGGATGGATGTTGGTTGGATGGATGTTGGTTGGATGGATGATGGATGGCTGTTGGTTGGATGGATGCTGGTTGGATAGTTGTTGGTTGGATGGATTATGGATGGATGAATGGATGGATTATGGATGGATGAATGGATGGATGATGGATGGATGTTGGTTGGATGGATGTTGGTTGGATGTTGGTTGGGTGGATGATGGTTGGATGGATGTTGGTTGGGTGGATGTTGGTTAGATGAATGGATGGATGTTGGTTGGATGTTGGTTGGATAGATGATGGATGGATGATGGATGGCTGTTGGTTGGATGGATGTTGGTTGGATGCTGGTTGGATGGATGATGGATGGCTGTTGGTTGGATGGATGCTGGTTGGATGGATGTTGGTTGGATGGATGTTGGTTGGGTGGATGATGGTTGGATGGATGTTGGTTGGGTGGATGATGGTTGGATGGATGTTGGTTGGGTGGATGATGGTTGTTGGTTGGATGGATTATGGATGGATGATGGATGGATGTTGGTTGGATGGATGTTGGTTGGATGGATGATGGATGGCTGTTGGTTGGATAGTTGTTGGTTGGATGGATTATGGATGGATGAATGGATGGATTATGGATGGATGAATGGATGGATGATGGTTGGATGGATGTTGGGTGGATGATGGTTGGATGGATGTTGGTTGGGTGGATGTTGGTTAGATGAATGGATGGATGTTGGTTGGATGTTGGTTGGATAGATGATGGATGGATGATGGATGGCTGTTGGTTAGATGGATGTTGGTTGGATGATGGTTGGATGATGATTGGATGGATATTGGTTGGTTGGTTGGATAGATGATGGATGGATGTTGGTCGGTTGGATGATGGATGGATGGATGGATGGATGGATGATGGTTGGATGATGGTTGGATGGATGGATATTGGTTGGTTGGTTGGATAGATGATGGATGGATGTTGGTCGGTTGGATGATGGATGGATGTTGGATGGATATTGGTTGGATGGATGATGGATGGCTGTTGGTTGGATGGATGTTGGTTGGGTGGATGATGGTTGGATGGATGTTGGTTGGGTGGATGTTGGTTAGATGGATGGATGTATGTTGGTTGGATAGATGATGGATGGATGTTGGTTGGTTGGATGATGGATGGATGGATGTTGGATGGATATTGGTTGGATGGATGATGGATGGCTGTTGGTTGGATGGATGTTGGTTGGGTGGATGATGGTTGGATGGATGTTGGTTGGGTGGATGTTGGTTAGATGGATGGATGTATGTTGGTTGGATAGATGATGGATGGATGAATGAATGGATGATGGATGGCTGTTGGTTAGATGGATGTTGGTTGGATGTTGGATGGATGGATTATGGTGCACAGTCATTGCTGCACCCCTGCAGTCATTTTGTCGAACACGTATCGCTTTCGTGCCGTCACCGTTTCATCCTCGACGCTGTGATTTCTGTCCTCTCTCTCTCTCTCTCCTGTGGGCGTTTGGGTTCGGCTGCTCTCTCTCGCTCTCCTCCCACGTTCACACTCTCTGTGTTCTCGCCATCGCTCTGCTACCCCGTGATCTGCGCTGCACATGCTCCACGCCGTTGAATAATCAGAGTAATGAGTACAGGTTTCAGCTTCAGTGCGGCACTGTGTAAAAACTCATTTACGTGTGTGTCAGCTGACATGCAGAGAGGCGGATCGCCACAGGCCACGCCCACTGCAGCATGCTTGTCACACACACAGCAGTGTATTTTTGGAGATGTGACCACAGGTTTTGGCTGTTTCAGCAGCTTTAATTACAGCTGTAACTGCAGCAGCTGCTTCACCTCCACACTCACACACACACCCTCCTTTTCTGTGTGTGTGTGTGTGTGTGTGTGTGTGTGTGTGTGTGTGTGTGTGTGTGTGTGTGCGCTGAAATCTCTGTGCAGCAGACTGGAGACGAGCTAAATGTAGGCCACGAGGACGTGTTAGCCTCAGAGCGGCTCGCTCAGAAACCAGACATAAAGATTTATTCATATGTATCCGTTTCACACACACATGAGTGTCACAGATAATAAAAATATCCACGTCTGTGTTTCCTCCAGCTCACTAAATCAAAGCGAGCGTGATGACATTATGATTATTATCAGAGTTCTGCAGCAGAGTTTCATATGCGCCTCTCCAGATCTGGTTGTCATCGCTGTGTTTCCCTTTATGTTTTATCATTTATCGTTGTTTTTGTTTGTGTAACCCAGGTCCCACGTAGCTATGGTAAAGCTAGAGTATATAGTACAATGAGACTGGGCCTGGGTTCGTAGTGCTACTAATAATGATACCTGATACCCTCTAATTTGCTATAATAAGGACCACCACAACTGTATTTTACACAAATTAAATCCCTCACCGGGTATTTATTTAGACAAAAAGAAATGAATAAAATAAACAGTTACTCTTATAAAATGAATTGAATTAAAATAAACAAACAAAATTACTGTAAAAGTGACTACGTGGGTTTTCAATGAAAGATTTATCAAAACAAAATACCTCTTTCTTAGGTGCCAACTGTTATTTCAGTTACAACAGCTCACACCTTTAAAATGGATGAATTTCAACCTTTGATAATAACTTTGATTAACTACACACTTACTCAATTTAAACCGATTGTGTAACAGTGGGCCCACACACACACACACACACTTTAACCTGTCCACACTACACCTGTAGCACGGTGCTTGTTGCAGGCCTGATTCGAAGTTCGGGTGCGGTGAGGCCTAAAACTGATGGCCGCTTCACTCAAACTGAGCCATAAACAAAATACGTGCACTTCAGTTCCAGTTAGTACTCACGAGTCCAATGAGTTTGTTAGTGGGGCAATCAGAAACGGACAGTTAGTTCACCAGTAGTGAAGACAGTCAGGGGTAAGAAAACAGTCAGGGGCGAGGAAACAGCCAGGGGTGAGAAAACAGCAGGGTCCATCCGGGCAGAAACCTCTCTCTCCTTCTCCTTTCAGAGCGTCCCTCGGCTTCTAAACATATTTAAACACTTGAGCTACAATACCAAATGCTATCACATAACGATTTAGCATTAGCATGCTTTGACTGAAAATCACAGAGCTAAACATACAGCATGGCATCACAGCACATAACGCGGTAAGCTGCGCTAATTAGCAAGCCGCTAGTTAGCATCACTATAACGAATAGTTACAGTACAAATGTCAAGGCACACAGTCTCATTTACCTCTTGCAGATCACAAATAAGTAATATCAGGACCACGGGTAGTCGACCTCAACGATACACTTAGATGCAAAATCCACACCACGTTTGCCTTACGACATCTCTCTCTTCAGACCTGCGGTCTGTCTGACGTCCAGCAGGGGGCGACTCCTGAGAGTTCCTCTGGATTAGCATTGCTGCACACGGCGTCTACCTCAAACCCGTTTCCCTCAGCCCCGCCCCCGTGACGTTGGTCGGGCCTCTGAGCGTGTGTGTGGATGTCGTGCTTCTCTCCTGGCTGCAGGCCTGTGTTGTGTTCAGGGACAGTCTGTACAGATAATCTCTGTGTGTTTGTGTCTCTGTGCAGAAACGCTCCTGGATGACTTTATGTTGACACATCCCATCTTCCTGGCGGCGGACAGGCTCCAGCAGGTCCTGCTGCAGCAGTATCCTTCACGCGCTCACAGGCATGCGTGCCTGGCTGTCGAGCGGTCGCCTCGCAGCGTTATCTGCTGCGGGTTCTGCAGGTTTGTGTCTGAACAGCTCCGGTGTTGTTTTGTTTCGTTTCTGCAGCGTTCCCACGTTGTTGGCATTCCAGTGACGGGAATGGGAAGTTTTCTGCTTCAGTGGAAAAACAAAACCTGGCTGGCAGACTTCCATGAAACCTCCATGATGTCATTGTTTTACCCATAATGACCTCTGACCTCAGCGGTTTTATCACCACGCCTTTGAGTTTGTAGATCCCAGGAACGGACGAATCGTGCTGTGACGCCTTTACAGATATCAGCTGTGATTCTGTCACCAGAGCGTCGAGTGCTGCGGACCAATCACGCTTCAGCAGGTCAACGTCAGCGCTTAGAACAGGAAGTCCTGAAAACCCGTGGGCGTACACACAGGAAGAGACCGTCATCACCGACTGAACTACCTCAATCTCCTCAGCCACTGAGCGCGCTCTGTAGCATCCAACAGGAACAAGACTCAGACCTGAAACTGATCTCAGATCAGCTGAGCAGGACGCTCACATCTCATCTTCACCGTCAGCTCTTCGTCCTCTAACCCAAAAATGAATAAAGAGCACGTTTAATGACCGGTGCAGCAGCTCGACACTCGCAGCGCAGAAAAGCAGATTTCTGCTGCAGCCGCAGATCTGCCACAGAGAGCGATGAAGAGCTGAGAGGAAGAGGAGCAGAGGGGGGTGTGGCCGAAAGAAGAAAGGGAAGGACAGGCGAAGAGAGAGCTCCATGTTCAAGAACACGAGACGTTCGGGGACTCGTTCAGGAAGGGGTGAAGGGATCAGACGGGGGGCCGGGCACATTTAGCCTTCTTCGTGGACAGAGCCGTGATCAGAGAAATGGCGCTCGTCAGGCCTTCAGTCTCGCCGCGTTGAACAGTCGTGATGATTCACCACAAGCGTCGCTCACAGCTCAGCTGCTTTTAACTTTTCTCAGCTCTGCACTTCCTGCGTGCATTCCCAGGGGATCATGGGAACTGTAGTTCTGTTTTCATAAAGAGGATAAAAAACAAAAAGCAGCATCATCGGCCAATCGGAGGAGAGGAAAAAAAGAGTCTGTGTGAGGCAGATGTTTGTGTGTGCGTGTGGTGATATGTGGGTCATCATGGCGGCGTCTCCAAGCTGCAGCTCTGTGAAGCTGAAACAGCTGATTATGGGTTTGTGCTGGCAGCTGTTTGTTTGTGACGACAGCAACAATCACACCTGTGAGATTTGGTTTCAGAGCGAAGCTTCAGGCGAATGTGTTTCCTCCTTAACTTGACTTTTCCAGATTCAGCCTGGAGGGAGATGGAGGAGGGAAGAAAGGGGAGGCGGAGGGGTGGAGGAGAGAGGGAGGAGGGAGAGGAAGAGGGGAGGAGAGGGACAGAGAGATGGAGGGAGCGATGGACGGAGCAGAGAGGAAGCAGGCGGTGCTGACGGTGGCGTTTCGATACCTGGACACCTACAGAGAGCTGCTGCAGGAGGAGGGCGAGCGCAGCAACAGCTTCCCCAAGGTTACACACACGCAGACACACACATGCAGACACACAGACACACACACGTAGACACACACACACACGCAGACACACACACACGCAGACACACACACGCAGACACACACACACACACACGCAGACACACACACACGCAGACACACACACACGCAGACACACACACACGTAGACACACACACACACACACACACACACACACGCAGACACACACACGCAGACACACAGACATGCAGTATCCGTCTCAGCCCTGAGTGGTTCCTGCAGGTCGGATCCAAATTTCTGGAAAAACAATAATAACAATAAATAATGTTAAAAAGCTCCAAATCTCCACCTGCATGTTTCCACACCTGTGACTCCTCCCACTGTCAGCGTGAAGACTGCATCACGGCGGTCGATGCACAAACATCCGTTTTTTATTTGAATACTTATTCTTCATAATCACTGCTGGGACTGTCTGGATCTGAAGTGTGTGTGTGTGTGTGTGTGTGTGTGTGTGTGCAGGAGCTGTACATGTGTGCCGTACAGGAGTTGGCCCAGTATCCTGAGCTGGTGGAGGACGTCCTGAAACTGCAGCGATGGACCGAGATCTTACACTGCCCGTAAGACACACACACACACACACAGTAACACACACACACAGTAACACACACACAGTGTAGTCAGCGGGTGCAAGCTTCCATACAAACTTTGGCGTCTGAGTCCATCAGGGGTTTTTAGGTGACCATGTTTGCAGCCAGTTTCATGCAGGGTTACAGGCTGGTCTCTAGCCCCATGTGACCTAAACCTGACCAATCAGAGCGCAGTAATCTGTGTACAGTCTGCACACAGCACGCTTATCATGTGTTGATTTCTGGATGTTGATGTTCACGAGGTTTCTTTATTGCTGCGGCGCTCCATCGTGACTCACACAGTTATCATATTATTATTCATCATTAACGTTTCTATTGATCGCACTCTCACAGCTTAAACAATGAAACACTTTTTATTAATCATTTTTATACTCTGCTAAATATTTACTGTAATAAGTTATTTTATCGATTTGTTATATTTTCTGTGAATTACTCTCAGTTTCTGTGTAATTGTTGTTTGGATTTATTGGACGTGTGTTTGCTCTGCGAGCAGCTCTGACGAGGAGAAGGAGAGCAGGAAGAAGCAGGTGCGCCCTCTGTTCAGACACTTCAGACGCATCGACGCCTGCCTGCAGCCCAGAGAGGCCTTCAGAGGCTCCGACGAAAGTACGACACCCTCGCACGCACACAAACACAAAAGCGGTGTAATCTGTAAACACACACAGAGTTTGAATGCAAATACACCTGCAGTCTGTGGCAGGGATAAACAAATCACACAGCGACACACCCAGAAAACACACACACACACGCACAGCATCAGGAGAGCAAGAACAGCAGGGTGCTGCGTGTGTGTGTCTGTGTGTGTGTCTGTGCGTGTCCTGCAGTCAGTCAGGTTTATTTGCAGTCATACTCCCGGCAAATTTTGACTTAAAGTTATTTTTATTCAACCAGCAAGTTGTTTTTTTCCCTCTTTATTTATAGTTTTTCATGTAATTTGTCCCAACTGATACAAAATGACACAAGTGTCTCCCGAAAGATAAGAAGATGATGTACAAGAAGCATTATTGTGGGAAAAATGATCAGCGTTTTTATACATTTGAGCAAAAAGTGTCAGAATTGTTCGCACCCTTCTCAATGATCAATAGAAAAAGCTTTATTGGCTTTTACAGCAATCAAACGCTTCCTGTTCTTGCAGAGCAGCTTTTTGCACGTCTCCACAGGTATTTTTGCCCACTCATCTTTTGCAATGAGCTCCAAATCCTTCAGTTTGGAGGGTCCTCTTGCCATCACCCTGGTCTTTCGCTCCCTCCACAGATTCTCAGTTGGATTCAGGACTCTGGCTGAGCCGCTGCAACACGTTAGTGTTGTCTGCTAACGTTTATTCAGCACGTTTGCTGTGTTTTGGGTCATTGTTGTGTCCAAGGCCGCGTTCCTCTGCAGACTGCCTGGTGTCATTGAATCTTCATGGATCTGTTTTTCATGGTTCACTGTGATTGGTTCCCTGGTCCATTGGCTGAAAAACAGCCCCAGCATTAGGTTCCCACCACCGTGTTAGACAGCGGGGGCGGCGCTCTTCGGGTTGAAGGCTTCTACTTTTTCACGCCGAATGAAGGAAACATCATTGTGACCAAACAATTCAATTTTTGTTTCATCAAAACACAGACGACCAGAAGCATTTGAAGGCCGAGCGAGCTTTTGTGTGCCTCATCAGGAGGAGCACCGTGCTTTTCTGTAGGTCCTGTTTCCTAATCTCAGTTTATTATAACCGAGGAAGACGTGTTTAATCTCTCTATTACAGCTTATTTAAGACTAAGAAATGCCTCGACCGCGTGCTGCCATTGAGCGCTTTGGTCCCGTAACGTGTTTACTTTTTACTTTACACCAGTTTTTCGTGTGAGACCTGTGTCATGGAAAACAGACTAAGCTGATCAGCTGATCAGGACTGAGAGAGATGCTTAAAATGTTCAGAGAAGAGAGAAAGCTGCTGGATGCAGCCATGGAGCTCCTACATGCAGCTGGACGCCACAGAATGACGGAGCAATGTACAGCCGGGAGTCAGGGTGACCTCTGTTCAGTTTCTCTGCTTAGTTTGTTCTTATAGTTCTAACTGTGTTCAGAGCGTCGACAGACGTGCTTGGAAACACATGTATGAGTAACCACATTTTGAGTGGCAGTTACTATAGTAACGACAAGCCATGATGTCATGTGACTGCAGCCATCTTTGATGCTGCGCTCTCAGAGGACTCACTGAGTGTGTGTGTGTGTGTTCAGTCTTCTGCAGGGTGTACACTCCGGATCATTCCTACGTCACCATCAGGAGCCGTCTGTCCTGCCGGGTTGGAGAGATTCTGGCTCTGGTCAAAGAGAAGCTCCAGTACAGCGAAGACCAGCCAGTCCTGCCGGGAAACCTCATACTGGTGGCCGTGACGTCAGCCGGAGGTCTGCACACACACACACACACGCACACACGCACACACACACACGCACACGCACACACGCACACACACACGCACGCACGCACGCACACACACACACGCACGCACACGCACACACGCGCACACACGCACGCACACACACACGCACACACGCACGCACACGCACACGCACACGCACACACACGCACGCACACACGCACACGCACACACACACTCACACACAGCTCTGTCTGTGTGTTATTAACGGCTGTGTTGTGTGTTCAGAGAAAGCCGTGTTTCGTCCCAGCGACGAGGCCGTCTTCACCACGCTGGGAGTCAACACTCACCTGTTCGCCTGCGAACCCTCCGAACTCGACTCGCTGGTGAGGATCTGATTGGTTCATGGCTGTCATTGAAACAAAGGTTACCCAAACATGCACACGTGCACCTGATTCCTGTGCATCCAGCTGCACACGAGGACCTTTCTGCAGAGCTTTAACTTTGCTGCTATCACCTGATGTCTAACCGACCAATCAGGACGCAGTAGCAGCTTGCTGGGGCAAGTCTCACTCCCTCTCTCACATCTTCTGGGATTCTGATGAGATAATTTCCTGTTTCCTCAGCTTCCTCTTCCTGAGGAGATCCACTGGACGCCGGGCGACAGTAAACTCCACGACATGTCGGCAGAGGAGGTGGCCAATCAGCTGGTGGTGTTCGACTGGGAGCTCTTCAGCTGCGTGCACGAGGTCTGAGTGCGCCGCAGGATTTGAAGGCTGTTCTGTCTCAGTGACAAAGTCTCAGCTCACAAACGAACAAACGCACGTCTTCTTCGTTGGTGTCTCCTGCAGGTGGAGTTTGTGTGTTACGTGTTTCACGGAGAGCAGTCGTGCTGGCGCCCCCTGAACCTGGAGCTGGTACTGCAGCGGTGCAGCGAGGTGCAGCACTGGGTCGCCACGGAGATCCTGCAGTGTCAGTCGCTGCCGAAGAGGATCCAGCTGCTCCGCAAGTTCATCAAGATCGCAGCGCTGTGAGTCCACCACGAACACGCCGTGCACACGCACAAAACTGAGTTAATGAGGGGACTCAGGAGAGGAGCTGCGCCCCTCTGAGATCATGAGGCAGTCCGCTTCTTCTTCTGTGGTAGGTTTAAAGATGAGCGTCTTCTTCTGTGTTTCAGCTGTAAGCAGCAGCAGGACCTGCTGTCCTTCCTCGCCGTGGTTCTGGGTCTGGACAACCCGGCCGTCAGCAGGCTGAGGCTCACCTGGGAGGTAGGACGCCGTGTGTTCTCCAGCAGAGGCGTTAGAGCTGTGCAGACCTGAACCGGAGGTTACCACGGTGACCCTGTGGTAACCTCCGGTTGCTTTGGTAACATGTTTCCAGAGCAGCTGGCGAGTGGTTGCTGGGGGTTCTTTGCTGCAACAAAAGCCCCCGTGCAGGTTGCTGCTGTTGCCTGTGCTTTGCATGACGGACTCCAACTTTTCTGCAACTGTTTTCGAAGCGGTGGAAAAGTTGTACCTTCCCACTACAACCAGCAACTTTCACTTCCGGTCAGCACTCATTAGGAAACTTTGCAGCGCAGTGCCTTCTGCCTGACCGACTCCCTGCCGTTTGTCCGTATTTCACCCGTCGCGCTGACCGTGTGAAGCACTGATAAATGTGTGTCCATGTGTCCGTCAGTGTCTCACTGCTGTCCTCTCCGTGTGCAGGGTCTGCCGGGGAAGTTCAGGAAGCAGTTTCAGCAGTTTGAAAGCATCGCGGTGAGTCACACGTTTTTATCTCTAATGCTTTCTGACCCGAGTTAGAACGATGACGCTCTGACCGTCACGCTGTCCCACAGGACCCGTCCAGGAACCACAAGTCCTACAGAGACCTGATCACCAGCCTGAGGCCTCCGCTGATCCCCTTCACTCCTCTGCTGCTCAAAGGTGAGCCTGCACGCTGACATCAGCACATTACCAGGCGTGACAGCGGCGTCTGCGGTGCTTCAGTAACGCTGAGGTAACTACTGATGAATCACTACAGGTTTGACTGCAGGATTTAGCTGAATCTATGAAACTGAGGAAAGCTGAAAATCAGGAAGTCAAACCTTCTGGAAGTCTTCCAGTTCTCAGACTCAGCGCGGACTCCGAGAGATAAAAAGCATTTTTAATGGAAGTGCAGAAACCCCGGAGACGATTTTCTTCTTTAGTGTTCAGGACGTTTGGTTTGTTTCCCTCTGCTGATGAAACCCGCTGCAGCTTTCTCCTGGAATCAGCAGCACGAGGTAAACACACCCAGGTCCACCAGTTCACTCATCGATCGTCCATAAATCGCTCTGATTGGTCTTCTGAGACTCGCACGCCTCCAGCTGTGGACCACAGCGGCTAGCTGCACCTCGCTAATTAGCACCTTTGGCTAATCAGCCCTGTGCTGCTGTTAACCTGCCACACACACACACACACACACACACACAGCATGCCTCTCACTGTGTGTGTGTGTGTGTGTGTGTGTGTGTGTGTGTGTGTGTGTGTTTTAAGAAGTAAAAAAGTTAAACGAGATGAAAGACAGAAAAACTGGAGCGAGGAACCTCGCTCCAGTTTTTCTCAGAACCAACGAAGAAGAGGACTCTTTGAAGTGTCTGAACCTGTGTGTGTGCTGCCTTTAGCTCTCTGTCTCCATGGTAACAGAACCATAGAGATGGAAGTGAAGAGTTAAAATCAGGAATCTGGGATTACAGCTGATACTTTTCCCTCGGCGCCCCCCTGTGGTGATGACAGCGCTGCACATTAACACGTGATCGATCGCTGTCCCGGTTTCTTTGTTTTGGTCGTTTGTTCTTTCATTTTTGTATCTTCCGTTTTATGTTATTTGTTTTGTTTTTCTCTCCTTTGTTAATATGTTGCTTTAAAAACACGTCTCACTGACTGCAGTTCGTTTGATCGTTGTGCGCATCACTGATTCTGTGTGTTTGTGTCCTCGACTCATCGCCGGCTGACGTCTCGTTTTTTCCTGCCAGACTTGACGTTTCTTCACGAGAGCTGCAAAACGTTTCACGGTGAACTCGTCAACTTTGAGAAGATGGTGAGTGGCGTCACGCTCGCACCTGAAAACCAGCTCAGAGTTTAAATGATGTGATTCAGACACTTTGGGTCGCGGGACGTACTAAACGTACTAAAATGAAATGTTTTTGAAGATAAATACGAGTAAAAACAGACGAATATTTTTCCAGAATAAATAAACTGAAACTTTTTAAGATTTTGGTCCAGTCAAAATTAGAGAAGTTAGAAACATGAATGTGCTGCAAAGAACAACTAAATACAATTTGTGTCCTTTTCAGCAGAAGTTAAAATAACAACAAATGAAAACACTGAGTTTTCTTCTGCTTTGGCAACAAGTTCGTTGGTTTGGTGTGAGCTCGTGCGTCGTGCAGATGGTCAGGATGGACCGCAGGTGTTCATCTGTGAGACGACTCCTGTGTTCAGCTTCTCACAGATATGTGCTACCAAACAGGCACCAGGTTCGAGCCGCATGTAGACGGCGCTGCGGCTTCAGGAATGGGGCGAACAAACCGAGCGCCCCGTCACACTGCAGCTGCACGGGTGCAGTTTCCATGTCAACGAGGCGCGAAGCAGCTCCAAATTCTCTTTTTGTGCTTCAAGGTGACCAAAGCGCCGTGCGAACTCACCACAGTGCGCATCTGGGAACAAGGTTGAGCCGACTTGGTTCAACATTACTTGGCTACAGGATATGATGGCGGTTATGGTCATGATGTAGTTGTCCTCCTGCATCCTGACAATCAGCCTGATTTCACCTCAGTAAGTCACATGATAGGGTGGGGCAGCAACAGGTTCACCTGAAACTTTGGCTGATTGTGACCCACACCTCTTTCCACACCTTGGCTCATGTGATTAGGTTCAACAGTGGGCCCATGACCCTCTTGGGGACTCTCCACCTGTTGCTCTTAGAACTGAAGAAGCTTCTCGGATGAAACTTTTTCAAGGAAACATAAAGAAGTCCTGACACTTTTCTTTTTTTTTTCAAGGTTCAAGGTTCTTTATTTGTCACATGCATAGTTATACAAGTATAACACACAGTGAAATGTAGCCTGACACGCTCCTCGACATGTGCAAAAAAATTGGGGGGGGGGGGGGCTGTAGAGGAAGAACATTTTATATATATATATATATATATATATATATACACACATACAGTTGTCAGCCACCTCCTGTACATGGATGACATCAAGCTGTATGCCAAGAGTGAACGAGACATCGATTCACTGATCCACACTACCAGGCTATACAGCAATGACATTGGAATGTCGTTCGGACTGGAGAAGTGTAGTCGGATGGTAACAAAGAGAGGGAAGGTAGTCAGAACTGAGGGGATTGAACTACCAGAAGGCAACATTGCAGACATAGAGGACAGTTACAAGTACCTGGGGATCCCACAGGCGAATGGGAACCATGAAGAGGCCGCTAGAAAAGCTGCAACCACCAAGTACCTGCAGAGGGTCAGGCAAGTCCTGAGGAGTCAGCTGAATGGTAAGAACAAGATCCGGGCCATCAACACGTACGCCCTGCCCGTGATCAGGTACCCTGCTGGGGTAATAGGCTGGCCAAAGGAGGAGATAGAAGCCACTGACATAAAGACAAGAAAGCTCCTTACCATGCATGGAGGGTTTCACCCCAAGTCCAGCACCCTGAGGCTGTACGCTAAGCGGAAGGAAGGGGGCCGGGGACTGGTGAGTGTCAGCACCACAGTCCAGGATGAGACAAGGAACATCCAAGAATACATTGGGAAGATGGCCCCAACTGACCGAGTGCTCAGTGAATACCTCAGGCAGCAGAAACCCAAGAAAGAGGAGGGAGACGAGGAACCATCATGGAAGGACAGGCCCCTGCACGGTATGTACCACCGGCAGATAGAGGAGGTGGCTGATATCCAGAAATCCTACCAGTAGCTGGACAAAGCTGGACTGAAAGACAGCACAGAGGCACTAATCATGGCAGCACAAGAACAAGCTCTGAGCACAAGATCCATAGAGGCTGGGGTCTATCACACCAGGCAAGACCCCAGGTGCAGGCTGTGTAAAGATGCCCCAGAGACAATCCAGCACATAACAGCAGGGTGCAAGATGCTAGCAGGCAAGGCATACATGGAACGCCATAACCAAGTGGCCGGCATAGTGTACAGGAACATCTGTGCCGAGTATAACCTGGAAGTCCCGAGGTCAAAATGGGAGATGCCCCCAAGGGTGGTGGAGAATGACCGAGCTAAGATCCTGTGGGACTTCCAGATACAGACGGACAAAATGGTGGTGGCTAACCAACCGGACATAGTGGTGGTAGACAAACAGAAGAAGACGGCCGTAGTGATCGATGTAGCGGTTCCCAATGACAGCAACAGGAAGAAGGAACACGAGAAGCAGGAGAAATACCAAGGGCTCAGAGAAGAGCTCGAGAGGATGTGGAGGGTGAAGGTAATGGTGGTCCCCGTGGTAATCGGAGCACTAGGTGCGGTGACTCCCAAGCTAGGCGAGTGGCTCCAGCAGATCCCGGGAACAACATCGGAGATCTCTGTCCAGAAGAGCGCAGTCCTGGGAACAGCTAAGATACTGCGCAGGACCCTCAAGCTCCCAGGCCTCTGGTAGAGGACCCGAGCTTGAAGGATAAACCGCCCGCAGGGGCGTGCTGGGTGTTTTGTTTTTTTTTTATATATAGTATATACACTGGGTGAATGTGCAGTAGTAGCAGCAAGCAGGTGAATTCTGTACATTAATATGAATAGACATCTGACTATTTTACAGGATAGACAATATAAACATATTTAAAATTAAAGGAATTGAAATGTACATTGTGCCTTGGTTTAGAGTGTCTGGAAGAGTCCTGTCTCAGTCAATTATAGATGATGTGAGAGGGCGGGTGTGTGTGTTTAGGGCACGGATGGCTTGGGGATAGAAGCTCCTCTTGAGTCTCTCTGTCCTTGCCCGGAAGATGCGGAACCTTCTACCAGATTGCAGAAGTTGGAACAGTTTGTTGCACAGCTGTTCCCAAACCACGATGTCATGTTCTGTGTGAGGATGCTCTCCACAGCGCCTGTATAGAAAATCCTGAGGATCTTTGGAGAGACCCTGAACTTCCTCAGTTGTCGTAGGTGATACAGGCGCTGCCTAGCCTTTTTGGTCTGGGCCTGAATGTGGGCAGCCCATGTCAGGTCTGAGGAGATGTGGACACCAAGATACTTGAAGGACTGCACCCTCTCCACTGGAGCTCCATTGATGATAATGGGCTTGTAGTCTCTGTGCTGACTCCTTCTGAAGTCCACCACCAGCTCCTTGGTCTTGCTGACGTTCAGCTGGAGGTGGTTGTCCTGGCACCACAATGCCAGATTCTTCACTTCATCCATGTAGGCCGTCTCATCGTTGTTGGAGATGGCACCCAACACCACTGTGTCGTCAGCAAACTTCACAATGGTGTTGGAGCCATGGGTGGCCACACAGTCTGAAGTGTAGAGGGAGTAGAGCAGTGGCGAGAGGACACATCCCTTTCAGAGCTCCTTAGACTACTCAGGCTTTGCCCTCATCTGTGTTTTGTTGGGCTTATCTGTAACCATGTACTTGTACCATGAAAGGCTCTGATGTCAGAATCAACATTTCTCCAGTGGGAGGGGCTAGCTTCACAGTAACTTTACAGTAGGGTTGTACATCAACAGAAGCTTGACTTGATGTTCCCAGGTAGCCTAGTGCTCAGCGAGCATAGTGAAGTGCTGCATTATCAGTTCTGTAGTTTGTGTGTTTCAGCGTTTCATATCGCCGGGACGTGAATAACAATAATAATAAATCTATAAGCAATGATCTCGCGGGCCGGACATAAATGTACGCCGGGCTGGATGTGGCCCGCTCGCCTCGAGTTTGATACATATGCTTGAAGTTGTTTGCTGTGATGAAGAGGAAATAACAGTTACAGCCGCTGCAATTCTTCTTCACTCAAACACTTTCACTTCCTGTTTGTCAGCCTGAAACAGGAAGCGCTAAAACTGCAGTTCCTCTGACGTCCAGCAGAGGCAGCAGAGAGCCAGTCCCGTAGACTCTGTGTTAAAATAAATACGTTAACATGCTGATACTCTCAGCAGACCCCACAGTGTCCACACTGCATCACACTGCAGGCATCCATTAATCACAGACAGGAACTGACTCCTCCCCCTCTGTCTGCAGCACAAAGTGGCCGAGATGGTGAGGAACATCAGACGATACAGGAGCAGCCAGCTAGGTAACACACACACACGCACACACACACGCACACACGCACCCACACGCACACACACACACACACACACGCACACACGCACACACACGCACACACACACGCACCCACACGCACACACGCACACACACACACACACGCACACACACACGCACCCACACGCACACACGCACACACGCACACACACGCACACACACACGCACCCACACGCACACACGCACACACACACACACACGCACACACACACGCACCCACACGCACACACGCACACACGCACACACGCACCCACACGCACACACACACGCACACACACGCACCCACACGCGCGCACACACACACACACACACACACACGCACCCACACACGCACACACACACACACGCACCCACACGCACGCACACACATGCACCCACACACACACACGCACACACGCACACACACGCACCCACACGCGCGCACACACACACACACACACGCACCCACACGCACACACACACACACACGCACCCACACGCACACACACACACACACGCACACACACACACACACACACACGCACACACACACGCACACGCACACACACGCACCCACACACACACACGCACACACACGCACCCACACACACACACACACCCACACGCACGCACACACACACGCACACACACACACACACACGCACACACACACACACGCACACACACACACACACACGCACCCACACACACGCACACGCACACCCACACACGCACACACCCACACGCACACCCACACACACACACACACACACACGCACACACACTCAGTAAAGTTACAAATAGAATAAAGTAAAAGCAGGACGTCTGCAGCTCTGTGGGGTTTGTCTCCCCCTGGTGGCAGCTTTATCACACTGCAGCCCTGCATCACTAACAGCTGTTTCTTTCTTTTTTTTTCTGGTAGCCATAGATACGGAGATGTCTCCCTCCCACCTGCAGACCAAGGCCTACGTGCGGCAGCTGCAGGTGATCGACAACCAGAACCTGCTGTTCGACATGTCTTGCAAGCTGGAGCCCAAAGACACATAGAGGGAGGAAGGTGGAGGAGGAGGAGGAGCTGAGGACGTCAGAGGGAGAGGAAGACAGGACGCCAAGCCTGGACGCTTCAGTCCTCCTCCTCCTCCTCAAACAACACTACAGAGGACTCGAGCTGCGGTCCAGACTTCACGTTTACACCCTCAGAGGAGTTCTGCTGGGACCCTTCCAGGGACCGGCAGTCCTTGCTCTGCACTCAGAGGCCATTTACCCCTAAAAAGTGGGAATTCTCATTCACAGGAACGTTCAGGAAGCTTTCAGGACTGAAAGGATTTGGAAAAGGATTAAAAGTAAAAATAAAGAAAAAGCAGATCTCGCGAGACGAGTATCCGTGAGCCCAGACCATCCAGAACCTGAAGCCTAAACCCAACAACTGTCCTGCATCAGCACGACACTTTGAAGCTGGAGCTGCAGTCAGAGTCATTTCAAAGCCCAAACACCGAAATTCAAACCTCAGTTTATCTGTTTAGTGGACGTCCGAGCACCGCGGCACGAAACCCCCGAGTGCTCATCGAGCCAAACATTTAAATGTGAAATCAAATCAGATTAACCTGTAAATCAGAAAGTGCTGAAACCATACGTGGAGAGAGAAACTCCAAACACGAGTCGGGACTGAATGCTCTCCGACTCCAGGCTCCGCCTCCTGCTTTTCCTCCTGTGGCACTCGACCACTCAGATTGCAGACAATCTGACGGCTGACCTTCAGCCGCTGTGAGCGCCTAAGACGGCGAGAGTAAAGACGTTCCAGGTCTCAGAGCGCCTCGACCACGTGAAATGAGCAGAAGTGTGGAGCTGACAATGGCGGCGTTTCTTTAACAGCCATCTTGGATTCTTCAGCTCTGAGATCCACGAGCGTCCACAGGCTGAGGAGCAGCTGCAGGTGTGGACCCGGTGAAACCGGAGCAGCTCTCCTGCAGGTGGAACTGGTCCAGTTTTCAAACTCCCGGATACGAGTTTGGATCTCGTGCATTTCATCGAGTTTTCTGTCAAAGTCAGCCACTTTCTCTCACATCAGAGCTTTCCAGAACATTCCTGAACACACCGGACTCTGATGATGCATTCACTGACCATGTCAGACACACCACGGACACTGTGTGAGGTCATCGCGGTGCGTTCGAGGACGTGTAGATGCTGGTTTTCTACCGTACGACTCCGGAGAGCACCTCGGTGTTTCTGTTTCAGGACTTTGATGAAGGTCAGCGCCCGTCAGCTTTTAAAGGACCACGCCCGTGTTTTTAAACCTCTCGGCTGTCGCTCAGCTGAACGTGGGAATGGGGTCTGTTTCAGGTTCAGTTCTGTTCACTCTGAGGCTCTTATACTGAAAGGGTTTCTAGCGGCTACAGTCTGATCTGAGAGCAGATGAAATGAACCAGTAAAACCAGTGTGTTTTGAGCAGTGCAGACAGGTCAAAGACCAAATCTGTAATCAGGCTGAGGTGCAGACAAAGTAGAGACATGAGGAAAACCTGAGGAATAAAAGAAGCAGGAAATAAAACAGAAGTGACTGCGACACTTAAAGATGAGCGGCTCTTACAAAGGTCGTGTTCCAGTGACGCTCGAGGAGCAACCAGTGTTTGTCCTCATGCTGCTTTATGACCGACGTCTTTTCGTGTCATTAATTCAGATTTTCAGTCGTTCTGATGTAAAAAGGAGGTTTGAGCCTGTTCGTGACGCTTAACTGCGAAACTTCAGTGAAGTGTGAAGTTACACACATTTCCAGATAAGCTTCTCTGATCTGATCAAACTAACAATCCTCTGATTCTCTGAACAAAAGTGATTCACACCGATCGATGGAAGGTTTTAGGGTTAGAATACTTCAAGCATGATAACATATTGAATAAG
This sequence comes from Maylandia zebra, assembly GCF_041146795.1. NCBI lineage: Eukaryota > Metazoa > Chordata > Actinopteri > Cichliformes > Cichlidae > Maylandia > Maylandia zebra. The sequence continues at coordinate 36,494,932 of NC_135170.1, read as the reverse complement.
TCATCTCGCATTAATCGAGCGGTCTTGGCGGCTCTGGCGCAACGTCGCGCTTCATGGTGGTTTCTCAGTGTGTGGCGGCGTTTTGTCCGGTTAAACTGAGGATAGGTCCCACCGGTGACCGGAGCGCTCTTACGACGATTAACAGTGTGCGTCACAAACCTGCGTCCACACCAGGTTCACTCACTAGCCGCAGGTTTTACTTATCTTTGGGCGAGCTGCTTCTGGCCCTCGGGCCGTATGTTTGACACCGCGCTGTAAAACCTGAAGTTGGTACGATGCTCGGAGTTTATCAGGTTCTTTCTCTCTACCCAGAATGCACCTCTCCTCTGAGGGTCGGGAATCCGTCGAGCTGAAGGAAAACACGGGTCTGGTCCTTTAAGAACGCTGCTGGTCGTTGGCTGATTGGACTGATGATCACGTGACAGCCGATCGGCTGCGCTCATGCCGAAGTCACGGACACAGAGAAGTGGGCGGAAACACTTCTTCGCTCAACGCTTGGATCTAACTGCTGTCACACCGACCAACCAATCGGCTTTAAGGAAGGACCCCTGACCGCCCTCACAGAGCTGCCCTCCCTTCGGTTGACTCGGCGCATCGGGGTGGTCGGGATCCACGGCAATAAGAGTAGTGGCGGGAAGCGAAGCCGGTCGGTCAGCGCATGGCGTCAACGAAGCACTTTGGCGAACCTCAGGGCTCAGAGACACACAGAGGTTTTGTTTACTCCTTTTCTTGCTTTCAGTAGAGTTCAGTTCAGCTGTGTTGCAATTGGTTGGTTCTGTGTTTGTACAGCTGATCACACTTCAGTCATATTTACTCCAACAATAATAATAATAATAATAATAATAATGATAATAATAGAATCTACAGAGCTGTTGTTTTTATGCTGTGAGCACCGCCAGGCCTGAGCGCAGACGTCAAAGAGCCGCTCACCTGACGGCAAAGAAGAAGAAAGTCAGTCTGAAGTCCTTCTGCTCGACTTTTAATGGCCTGCGGGTCAGGTGGTACAGAAGGTTAGACCCTGGACAGGTGTGCCGGAGAGCTGACGTCGCTCAGCTGGTTCGGCTACTCCATCGTATACCGCCCGCCGCTCTTTGCCCACAGAGTGAATGTCCTACGTGTCCTCTGTGGGCCTCCGTAGGCGCGCTGCCCGAAGCACACCTTGCCGACCGTCGAGACAAAAGGACAAAAGGCTGACGCCTTCTTCTTTCTTCAGTTCACGTCGAGTTTTTAAAAAATCTGATTCCCAGGAAAAGACTTCCAGACGTCCGTGCTCGCTTCTCTCGGCCGAATCCTCGATTGTGAGGACAGTCTCAGTGATCTGAGGCGTGTCTCATTTTGCCTCTGTCTCCTTTTTCTGATCCGGACACTTTTTGGTACTTTCCCTTATCGCCTGGACCCTTTCAGGGGAACGTAACAAAATCATCAAGTTCACAGCATCCTTCAGTCTGAACAGAAGGTTTTTGGAGATGGAAGACGTTCGGGAGCTGGAAGTCTTTTCCTGCTGCGTCATCACGTTTTTCTTTGACTCGGTCTGATGAGCCCGATCTCTTTGTTGGACTGAAGCTTCGCTGCGTCAGGGCGGCTCAGCTGAAAACGTGTAAATGGTTTGAAAACGTTCTTTGTGCTCAGCTCTGGTGGTCAGTGAGACTTCTTCATTCTCCATCTGTACCATAACATCCTGTTTATGAAAGCGAGGCCGGTCCCGTCCAGAAACGAGTCCTCAGCACAGCCCAGAGCTGCTCGTACCTCTGTGAGTCCCCTTCACTTAAACCGGGCTTTTGGGAAGAACCTGGTGGTTTAAGCACTGAGTAATGCCTCATTTTCACTCGTCAAATTGAGGCTTTTAGTCCCAGCTTGACCGTGCAGGTTACTTGATTCTGGACCGGACGAGAGCTTCAAAACGTCTTCAGCTCAACAAGACCTTTTATCCGATATGGAGCTCCGAGGAATGCAAGTTTGAATTTTCAGGAACACGTTTGTGTTTCCCAAAAAATGAGACAGAAATCCAGATTGAAGACTGCAAAAAGTTAATTTGAGGTTTAAGTCAAACTCTGAATTTCACTATTTGAGAGATAAAAATTTTACAAGGAGTCCAAATGTCCAACAGCAAACCCAAGAAAGCAAGTCTGACTAAAGCTTCAGTGCTTTTTCATGGCTTCAGTAAAGGCATAAACGACAGGAGTTGAGGTGGTCTGCAAAGTGGCTTGCAGATTTGCAGAAACTACTGGTCACTGTAGGAGAACAGGCGGTGTGCTGGGATAGCTATCTGAGCCTGAACGTTATATTCAGTCGTTCTCACTCGTCAGAAATCAGAGCCACACAAAGTTCGCAGGTTTGTTTCAGTTCCCCAGAAAACAAGTTTTAAATTCAAATACTCAAATTAGAAATTCAAGTAGAACCTAAACGCTGCCGTTTGAGTCTCAACTTCCAAGAAAATGAGTTTTAAACTGAAGAAATTTGAAGTTCAATGGATGATGACTCAGAATTCGCAAGTGTGCTCTCTCTGTCTCGAATCCCAACAACAACACGTTCAACGTTTGAACTATAAAATGTTCCCAAAAATCGGAGGTCCAGAGCAGCTCCCTGTGATTTGCATTGTTCCCTCCAGAGTTGAAGAACTCTTTATTTGATATTAAAGGTCTTGTCGAGGCGGCGACGTTAGCGGTGGTTTTGGCGGGTACAAAGTGTGAAACCCAGCGAAGATTACTATTAGATCATCACTAGTCTGCCGGTGGCTCTCTCAGGACCACTTCCTGGGTGTCAGGCGCTCTATCGTGGATCCCACCGTCGTCCCCGGCAGAAACGGATGTCCTGAGTCTCGACTCTACCCTGATTTAAGCAAACCTCATCTCGCACATTTCCGATCTCACAACCTCCTGCGGCAAACCTTCCTGTTTCACTGACCAATCACGGTTTCTGCCTGCACTTCGCTGGGATCCATGATTCTGGAAGGCGGGCGGCCTCTTGGGTCGAGGCCGTCTGCGCTGTCGCCTGAACAAAAACACTGAAAAAATTAAAGTGTACATATTGCATCCGTGTAAATAGGAAAATACTAACGGAGACTATATTTTATGTATGAGCGGAGAGAGAGCAGCACTAACTCAAGGAGAAACTTTAATTTGGTGTTTTCTATTTGTAAAAGTGAGATAAAGTGTAAAGTGATGACAGAAAGAAATGATTCTGACTTTATGAATTGTACAGTTAACGCCTCAGTTTGACCGTTCTGTTGTTTTCTATCTAAAGCTTTGGGTTCTTTTTGTTTCTTCTTTTTTTGTACATAAGTGGTTGTTTACATCGATAACGAGTCCTTATTTCTGTGACGTCAGACAGACGATGTCAGTGGAGCAGAGGTCTGATGGGGGCGGGGCTCGGAGGGATGGCATCGTAACACAAAACACTCAAAGATTTTCATGTATGGTTAAACAGCACTTTAATAATAATATAAAAATAATAAAATATGACATTTGCAGTTTTACAGGAAAAAATGTAATCGTTAGATTTTATTTTAGATTTCCAGAAATAAGAGAACAACAATAAAAAGAATTTGATTTCAAGAATGAAGTTTTTCTGTTATAACTGTCTCTGATCGTTTTAAAAAGTCAGTGTCACATGAAGTTTGTATAATAAGAAACATTATTAATATTATAAATATTAATTTGTGGAACTTCTGAGAATAGGTTGAAAGTGTTTAAGATTTTCTCAGGGTTCAATATCATGAGATAAATAAATGAACTTTATCACATTACATGAAAAAAGTCATTTTAAAAAAGTTTTATTACACAAAGTAATTTTAAGCTGAAAATTAGCTTTCATTTTTTGTGAGTTTTATAATTATTATAACTAATAATTATGCAATGTAATGATTTAAAACGTCACGTTCTAATACAGTGGTCCCTCGCTGTAACGCAGTTCACCCGTCGCTGCTTTGTTTCTCTTCTTCTTTTACAGCACCTTCTGTGTCCTGATTGGCTGTAGACCACTGCCAATCACTCTCCTCCGTGCCGTGTCTCCTGTACAGGGTTCAGCTTGTCACATTTACATAGATCTTCAGTCCCAGCAGTGTGACTCTGCGGTGCTGTACTGTATGTTTGTTTTCTCCCCAACAAACACAAAGGCTCCTGCGCGAGCACCCAGAAGGCAGCGAAGACGCTAACCATCGCACAAAAAGTTGGACTTCTGGACAGGCTAAAGGACGGTGGAAGTTACCGTATTTTTCTGATTATAAGGCGCATTAAGCGAAACAAAACAGTCAGAAAAGTCAAACTTTACTCAACTCGTTCTTGCTTCCTCCACTTCCGTACTATTGATTCATTAATGCTGATTCTGTGGCAGCTGCTCTGTTCCTGTTTTCTGGACCTGAAAAGAGGCTTTGAAAACATTCTGTAATGCTGGACTTATTTTTCTACAAAGGTTTGAACTTTCAGAGTGTTTAAACAAGAGAAAAGTGTGAAAAGTTGGCTACTTAGAACGTAACTCCTGCGATAAATGAGGGACGACTGTATTACAAAACTGTGACTGTTCTTGAAATAATTTGTGTATAATTGTACAAAGAGAAGCGTCAGACTGGACGGACGTTTCACAGCGAAATTCCAGTTTTATTTGTAATTTTTAAATTCATTGTATTACATTATCATGGAACAGGAGTCGTTCAAGAGCAAGTTTCAAATTTTTAAAATATATCAAGTAAAAAGCTGAACCATTAAAAAAATTACAACCCACAGCTTCCACACTGTTGTGAAAATATGTTTTTAATTGTATATCATTGAATTAAGCTCATAATTATTAATGTTACGGTTCAGGTTGTTCTCATTACTGTTTCCTATAATTACAACATTACACATACGAACTCACTCTCTCTCTTCTTGGTTGAACCTTTTGTCATATTTGTTCCATAAAATGAAAACACTCAGATTATTTGTATTACTGCACTTTATCTCGAGATGTTTAATTGTTACACATCAAATGTTAAAGCAGAGAGAAGACGAGCGTAGAGAGGCTGTGGATAATTCTGCTGATTGGAGAGCTATTGATTAGGCAGCTCTGAGGGGAGGGTTGAAAGTAAAGCCAACCAGCGAGAGGCCCCGCCTCCCGCAGACCTGCTGTCACACTACAGACACTGAAATAAAACCTCTGGACAACAACACAAAGCCTCGTCACTTCCTGTTGGTGTTCTTGTATTAGTCATTAGTCCTCGGTGGGGTCTCTGTGAGCCTCAGCTCAGCTGATTAATGATTGCAGCTAATATAAAATTATAGAGACAGACGTGTTATCGTGTGAGGGACAGTATTCTGTTTGTTTTTGTATCAGGACACTGAACATCCACAGGGTGGAATATGATGTCGGCCCACCGTGTGCAGCTGGACGTCTCCTGGAAGGATTTCCTCAGGTTCAGGAGTGTTTATGGGGAGTGTTGATCATCCTTCCAGAAGCACATGTGTGAGGTCACACTGGTGTTGGAGGAGAAGGCCTGGCTCACAGTCTCCGCTCTGATTGGTCCCAAAGGTGTTGGATCAGGCTGAGGTCAGGACTCTGTGCAGGCCGGTCCTCCCGCACCAAACCGGCTCGTCCGTGTCCTTGTGGACTTTTCTTTGTGCACTGGTGTGCAGTCATGTGGGAACAGGAAGGAGCCATCCCCACACTGGTCCCACATACTGGGAACACGAAGGTGTCCGCAGTGTCTCGGTCTGCTGAAGCACGAAGACTCCTGAAGAACACCCCACACCATAACCCCCCCTCTACCAAACTTTACACAGCGCAGTCAGACAAGTACCGTTGTCCCGGCAACCGCCAAACCCAGACTCGCTCGTCCATCGCCAGATGGAGAAGCGTGATTGGTCAGTCCGGCGAACACGCTGACACTGCTCTAGAGTCCAGCGGCGTGTTCTACACCACTGCATCAACACTTGATGATGTAAGGCTTGGATACAGCTGGTCACCATGGAAACTCAAAACTTGTTGAGCTCATCTGAAGGCCATGTGACGTTCAGAGGTCTGTATCTGTTGGCTCTGCAGAGCCTACGACAGCAGCACGCTGGACCAAGCTGAGCTCCTGAGAAGCAGTCTGCATGCTAGATGCTCGAGTTTATACACCTGTGACCATGCAGGTAAATGATACACCTGAATGCAATGATTTGGATGGGAGAGTGAATTTTTAGACAATATGGTGTCTGTCCAGATGTTCAGAGTAAAAGCTGTGCAAAATAATTATTACAAATTCTGCCATAACCAGTGCCCTCACAGTTAACCTTCACTGAAACAGCGCAGATCACTCGTTAATGTTTACTGTCTGCCTTTCAGTGAAAAAATAAAAAATTCTCGGAATAAATGGTACAAAGTCATCGGCTTCTTCCTGCAGCATCCTGTACATTGCTGCCATCTTGTGGCTGCAGTTTGTTACTGTCTCTGAGCTGCTGGGAAACCTGAGCCTTGTAGATGATCCTGGTCTGGATGGAAACCAGCATGATAGGCCAGCTCCATCCTGTCACCCACACACGGTCGGAGGAGCTTGGAAAGAAGTGATTGGATGTCTTCACTATGGTTTCACCTCTGATGAGAGGTCTGCTCAAAACTTCAAAAAGCTCGGTCACTTTCTTTCCGAGCTGCTTAGACTAGCATGACCACAGCCGACACAGCACCTTTGTTTTTATATGTCGAATCCCTTCATGGTATTGATCGAGACCCATGCTGCACAAGGCTTTTAATTCAGATGATTTTTTATTCTTTTATAAATATTAAATTGAGGTGTAAGTTTCTGTTTCTGGCCTCACAGAGCAGCCAGCACCAGCACAGGATTTCAGAGAATATGACTTATTAGTGTAGAATAACCTCAAATGTCTGCAGTAGTAATACCACATTAATTATTATTGAAATACATATTTCTACTTATTTCTTACTTACTGAAGTATATTCAGTGTTTTTTTTGCTGCTTCTTTGTTTTTTAAGTTGCACCGCATACATATGAATACTGTGTCCTGGTTTTCTGATTAGCAACGATCACCTGACATTGAGCAGGTAACAGCTGGTTGAACAGCCACACTGATCATTTTACTGCAGCTGAAGGAATCTGGAGCGTTTTTAACTCTCAGGTCAGCCTGCCCTCTGGGGAAGATTTGAACCTGAAGTTAAGACAGACAGCAGTCCTGTGGGGATAGAGGGACTCTGTGGGTCAGTGAAAGCAAAGAAGAGGTCTCACAGCTGTGGCTCTGCAGCTCCAAGTGCATCACAGTATAAGAGCATTAGCAGGTGGAGTGTGTGCGTGATCAGGGGGTGTGTGTTTTCATTTCAGCTGATAGGATCCCTTTGTCCCCTCCTCAGGACTGTTGACCCGACCGCGTGCCCCTTGGGAGGAGGGTGATTTCCATCCCTGATTAGGATAAGGTTTATATTTAGGGTCAAATTGGGGGAAGGGTGAAGGTTGGAGCTTTGGATTAAAGACTCGTACAGAAGCGAGTGCGATTTCAGTTGTTATATAACAATCGCCCTCCCTTATGTAAGAATTGCACCTCTTCAACTTACAGAGCAGCAACGGAAAACAGCGTCGAGGAAAGGATAAAAGGAAACGGTATTATTACGAGTTCACAGATTTCTAACAGTCAGCATCCAGGGCTGCAGTTCCTTTAATGACCAGCAGAGGCTCCAGCAGTGAATGAACAGCACGGTTTATTCAATAAGACTTGACTTGTACGATCTACTGCAATATCAAGCGCCTTGAGCCAACTGTTGTTCTGATTTGGAGCTGTATAAATAAAACTGAAAAATTGAAATCAGACAAGACAGAGACAGAAAAGTGTTCAAGGAGCTCAGAGATCAGAAGGTTCAACACAGGCAGAAACAACAAACCCTAGATAACAGATATCACAGCGGGGATTTCAGCAAAGATGGCGGTTAATGACGTGCAGCGCTGGCGTTCAAGCACCTGGGAAGTGGGAAAAAAAGAGCTCAGTGCATCATGGGAATGCCCCAGCAGCCTACTGCGGTGTAACTCAGGGAGGATTCAGCCCTAACTGTGGGCTTCAGCAAAAAGGAAAGGCTGATCTTAGAAGCAGATGTCTGTCTGCTGAATCCAGACTGGGAGCTGGTTCCAGTCTGTGATGTGCTCGTTATATAAAACAAGTATAAATGAATTTAAAATGCTGCAGCTGCTTTAACCCTGACACACACCAAGAAGAGAGAGCACATTACTCTGATTCTCAGCTCCTTCCACTCACGTCCTGCTAAATATAGAGAAAAATGCAATGCCCCACTTTTTGTCTCTAAGTCTCTCGATGGTATGGGCCCAAAATATATCAGGGGTATGACTGCTGAGCTGGGTAGGTGTCTCAGATCCGCAGGGTCGGGTCAGCTTGTGGTGCGCAGAGTTCAAGCCAAACATGGTGAAATGGCTTGAATCAGCTCCACAGTCAGCACTGCTAACCTGAACATAACATATTTATGTTTATGTATTTATGTCAACATCTTTCTCTCTGCTTTTGTAACTGAGCCTCTGCTTGATGATCTACAATCACTGTTTGATGATTTTAGAGATAAAACTGTTAAATGTGCATGAAGACATTTTGTAGTTGCACACAATAAGATATTTTTAACCCCCCAAAAAGTGAATAAAGGAGGTCTTTTAAAGTGGAGAGTTTTTATTAAAGTTTGCAGTTTTAGAAGAATGTTTGCTGTTTGAGGACATTTTGGATGGTTGTGGAAAAGACACAGGTCCCCACAAAGACAGGTAAACAAAAACACATACACACATAAATATCTGTCAACAACTGACACAGATTTAGACCCACTGTGCACACACACACGCACACACACACACACGCGCGCACACACACGCACACGCACACACACACACACACGCACACACACGCACACACACATACACACACATACACACACACACATACACACGCACACACACATACACACACACGCACACACACACACGCACACACACATACGCACACACGCACACACACACACGCACACACACATACGCACACACGCACACACACACACGCACACACACATACGCACACACGCACACACACACACGCACACACACACAGACACACACGCACACACACACGCACACACACACACACACACACGCACACACACGCACACACAGACACACACACACGCACACGCACACGCACAGACACACACACACGCACACACACACACACATATATATATTTCTGGAGCCCCTCCCCCGCGGAGAAGCCTTTAAATAGAGCCGCTCTGTGGTGTTGTGGCCTTGGTGATCACATCCCCGCCGCCAGCAGATCGTCTCCACAAGTTCTTCTCCCATCCCAGAACCAAGGTAGCTATCAAACACAGACGCACACGTATGCAGCAGATCACATTTTTACTTCATGAGCAACTTTCTCCTAATATTAAAAAGATGTTTTACAAAACATTTTCAAACTCATACATTTGAGTTTTGGTATAAAATCAGTCAAAATATAAAATTTAAGCTTCCAGTTAAAATCTGATCCGCACAGAAACTTTACAGCTGATAAAAAATAATCCACTTTTATATGATATCTGCGCCTTCACAGACTAAATATGATAAAATTATTTAGTGACATCGTGTGTGGGATTCTCGTTTTGTTGGCTTCTTTTTGAAATGACTTCAGTCTTGCAAAACTTTGTAACTTTGCAGCCCGCTGCACTCTTGGTGTCACAGCTCTGCTAATGTGATATGAAGGTGCAATTAAAAACCAAAAAGTAATGGAATCAAATCAATGCTACTATAACTTGATTTTTTTTTAACTGGAACTTTCCAGACATGCCCACCGGGGACAGAACTTACAGAGTGTCTTTGACTTTAAACATAATGCTCTCCTCAGCCTCATATTATTCCCACAGGCAGAGAGACCACATCAGACAGATTTATGGTCAGCTGTTAGAAACTAGTGAATTTCTAACAGTAAAGTTTGAACTTGTCTTAAAAATGTTCAGTTTAATGAACTCAGTTTAGGGAAAACATGTCAAAGGAATAATGAATGTTTTAAAAATGTTTATTATGTCGCAAGTCTGCAGCAGAAATCTGCAGTTTAAATCTGGTAAAAAATGAAGCGTTAAATTGGTGATGTAGGAGCAGCAAATGTTTTTTCTCTGACCGTCTCTACAGCTGTTTCCTTGTGCACGAACGAGCTGCGAAATCAGTGTTTCACAAACCAAAAACACGTTTTTTCATCAGGATTCTTGTTTTTAGTTTGACGGGCCTGTTGGAGGTTTTTGTAAATTTTCAGCAAATAAAATAATTTCTGCATATGGAGGCTGAACTTTTAAAACCTCAGAGCACATTACAATCATGACATCTTTAAAGCTGAAATTTTAGCCTCAGAGCTGTCAGATATCAGGGTCTCACTTAGTTCACTGAAATCTCAGATTATCGTGGCCAAGTTTGTGCAGACAAGGACTATTTTTAAATATGCATATATGCACAATGAGAACATTTTCTGGAGGTATAAAAATGCTGAGAGCAGCTGTTCTCTAACAGCAGGCCGTCCCACCTGCTCTCAGCTGCTGTCGGCGTCACGCCAGCAGATTCCGGCGGGCAGTAAAATTAGCAGCGGGGCCTCCGGCACGCCGAGGCTTTGTCCAGAGTTATGAGCAGGCTCAGATTCGAGCGGCGGTTGCTACGCCGGGAGAAGAAGAAAATGTGGTCCAGGAAGCTCAGAGGCAGCTCTGGTTTCACATCAGGGGGAAATTTAATATCGGCAGCTCTCACTGAGCTGTGACTGAAGGAGACGATGTGATGAGATGTGTCAGGATAAAGCAGACACACCTGAGAGGGAGGAAGAGGAGGAGGAGACACTCACAGAGACAAAGATGAGACAAATGTGGTTTTCGGGGTAGATGGGTCGTTTCCCTCCTTCTGGCCGTGCTTTGTGTTCAGCTCAGCGGTGTCTCCTTCACACATCTCCAGCTTCTTTTTCATCCAAAAACACTTAAGCCTTCGGCCCTGCAGGCTCCTCCTCCTCTGCAGGAATCTAAACATGTTTAGGAAACTATCGATCAAATTTTACATTTGATCGAAAATTTAAAAAAAATATATTATAAAACATTTCTTATTTATAAAATATATAAAATATTTCTGTATGGTTTAGTTTGAGGACACACTGTGTGCTGTCAAACAAACGCTCATCAAAGAACTCATCTCGTTTCCTGTGGGCTGACTGATCACTTCCTGTTTCCTGTACAGCCTCCTAAGCAGACATGGAGCGTACCTTCATTGCCGTGAAGCCCGATGGCGTCCAGAGAGGACTGTGTGGCGAGATCATCAAGCGCTTTGAGCATAGAGGCTTCAGGCTGGTCGCCGCCAAATTCGTGCAGGTAAAAACGACGCCAGGCGCCACAACTCACATACAAACAACTGATCAGCACATACTGACCACCAGCAGGGGGCGTTTCTTCTCTGCTGCAGTTCATTTGTTCATAAAAGTGCAGCTGTCAGCTTTAAACTGAGGCTTTGAACCAGCTTCATCAGAACAGAGTTCCATTCATAATAATCCTTCTTTACCTCACACCAAGCCTCGTTGCAGCCGCTCATCATCTATGTCTGAAAGCTCCTCCCCCTTTAAGGCAGCTTTCTTGATTAGCAAAACTGGATTTGAGCAGCAGGTGGGTGGGGCTTCTATGCTCCCTCTATGACATCATACAGATCCCAGATTAGAAAAAACAGCATAAAGTGAGTGTTTAGAGCAGCCTGTTTGTGCAAAGCGAGCTCATTATTCGAGACTTCAGTTTGTTTAGTATGAAAGTCCACACAGGAACAGGAAATACATGACAGGAAATAAGACGAGGGTCACTACCTTGAGTTGTTTTCCTGTATCCTACATGAAAATTCTGTAATTTCAGAATTTTGCTCATATGAAGCCACGCTCACGGATCTCTGATGATCTGCAGAGTCCAAGTGTTCGAGCCGGTACGGTGTAAATATTAGAGACGATGTAAAAGGCTGGAGCGAGCCAAGCAACATGGTGTGACAGGAGGTGTTCGATTAGAGGCGATGACAGGGGCTGAGTGCTTGGCGTTGTTGAAGTGAAGCCAGTCGTCTCGGTGGATTCATGATGAACATGCAATAAAACACCTGATACCCCCCTCCCCCTCCAGCCCCCTCCTCTTGGCAGTCCAAGTGTGGATAAAACATGGATGTAACCTCAGGTTTAAAAAAACTGGGGCTTGTTTCACCACTTGTGCTCATAAAGAGCTCAGATTGGATAGAAGCCTCATGCTCAGCTGATGAGTTTATGGTCTCAGTGTTGCTGCTTTCAGGCCTGACTGAATAAAACACAAAGTTCATTTTTAATACTGGTCCCGTCGTTGGGCCGTGGCCACCCAGTGACTGACTCGCCGATGAATGTGTAACTTCCTGTATTTGGTGTCTTCAGGCCTCTGAGGACCACATGAAGAAACACTACCTGGACCTGAAGGACATGCCTTTCTACGCTGGACTCTGCAAATACATGTCCTCTGGACCCGTCCTCGCCATGGTAACACACATACAAACACACTCAGCTCGCCTCTAGCGCCGCCATCACACACATATCTTTCTCGCTTTATCTCTTTCCATTGCCTCACTCGTCTCTCCATCTATTCACACCCTCTCGTGTTCAAGGCATCGTGCTCCGACCTGCACCGGACAAACATAGGAGACTTTAATCATCCAAGCTTTATTTAGCCTGACCTCGCACACGTTTGCAACCAAAAGGGGATAAAAACAAAACTGCAAACAGTTTGAGTTTGAGAGGAAATATGAGGCACCTAAAACTGCAGTTCCTCTGACATCCACTAGAGGCTGCAGCAGGGAGTCAGTCCCATTTTAAACGTTTACAGCAGAAATAAACACGTTTACATCCTGATACACAAACAGCTGTTGTTTTTTATAACTCACCTGTTTAAATTGTATTAAGGCTTAAATTTTGCATTATTAGGGGCGTGGCCTTTTTGAGTGACAGGTGGATGATGGCGACTTAGGTTTTAGGCTGTAGCTGCTAGCTGTCTGCTAGCTTCACCTCAACTGAACCTCTGGACCTTGTTTGTGCAGCTGGAGCCTTTTAATGATGTGATCTGACCATTAATATGGCTGCTGTGAGGTTAATGGATCTAATGGATCTACACTTTGGGTGCAATCGCCAAGAAGGCGCTATCAGCAGGGGCGCCACTAGGGGGCGCCACCCCCCCTCAAACAGATCATTATAGATTTCAAAATCTTATTTGGTTTTCATATGTATTTATTTTCAATAAAATCTACTTTAATAATCATTCTCTCTTTATTGACATATTTTTCATTAACCTATGTTTAAAATACAACTTTGTCAGTGGTCTTGAGACTTTTTGTCCAAAACTAGAAGACAGTGTTTACATTTTACTTCTATTCTGGGTGAGTTCAAGAGCGCCCCCTATAGAGCAGCAAGTCCACCGAGGAGGCAGTTCCTGACAATTTAGAATATTTAATTTGACGTGATGGTGACAGAAAACTGAAACTGGTGACATCACAGTGGTCTCGTCCATCTTTTAGATACAGTCTATGGATTACACTGGTTTGTTCTTCCTGTATCACTAAAGTAGAAAAGAACTAAAACTGTTCACCTTTCAACGTAAACATCAAAATTCAGTTCAGCTGTTTGTAAGTGTGTGTTTGTGCATTCCAGGTGTGGGAGGGTCAGAACATTGTGAAGCTGGCCAGGATGATGCTGGGTGAGACCAACCCCGCTGACTCCAAGCCCGGCAGCATCCGTGGTGATCTGTGCATCAACATCGGCAGGTGAGCAAGCGACCACAACATGACTGCCTCTGTTTTATAACACAACATCACGCAGAGCAGACGGACCCACACAACTCACAACACTGTTGTTTTTCAGCCAGTAATAACTCAGTGTAGTAAAGATTAGGATCTCAGTGGGATAAAAGTGTCTCCTCCCAGTCCTCCATCCCGGCTCCCCCCGGCCGTAGCATCATCAGTATCACTGTAACATATTTCACTTAGCCTTACTGGACACACACACCATGGTCGGGAGTCAAACCCCCGACCTGAAGGTCCAAAAGCAAGTAGTGTTACCACTGCATTGTCCAGCTGCTGTGTGTGTGTGTGTGTGTGTGTGTGTGCGCGCGCGCGTGCGTGTGTGCGCGCGCGCGTGTGTGTGCGCGTGTGTGTGTGTGTGTGTGTTAAGACATTAGAAAACTAAAACACTCACAAAATGTTAATGAGATCTCTTAAATTCATAATATTTTAAAGTCTTAACAAAATGTGAAAAATTTTAACGCATTTTT